>NC_136619.1:35806588-35971230 GCF_933228915.1 Telmatherina bonti | reverse complement strand
AACAGATTTATTCATCATTTCCCCCTGAAACGAGGTTGAGTAGCAGGTAAAAGCAGTTCTGTTAGCCTCTAATAAGTGGATACTAAATTAAATTGATGTATTTGAGGTCAGTTTTGACTGTTCAGACTTGATCAGATCTCTATCTCCAGCAGTTCAGACAGACTGTAAAAGAATTCCCTTTTGATCATTCGCATCTCAGATTTGTGATTAGCCTTCGCAGTCAAAAACAAACTGATTTGAGGTGCTGATTACATGATTAGACAGCAGATATTCGGGCAAAGTTCTCACACTCCATCCAACCCAGCAGGCACACTGTGAACTCTCCTGATAGCAGCAAGCGTGATAATTTTTCAGAATAAGATTCCTGCTGAACTGAAGCCAGAGCTGCACATCTGATGTAAATGCACACTGCAACCAGAGCCGTGGCCTCTTTTGTCACGACTGACACTCCGAACTGAAGACGTGAAGCGCTGCGGTGCCTTTACAAGACATTCAGGTCCAGTTTCACTAGTAATTGTAACATTCAGGATTGACCTTTGCCTCATTTTCTCATGGTCTGCCTTTGTTTCTCTCCACCCTCATGGCAAGTTTTAACGAGCGGTTGGTTCTTGACCCTTTGAATTGTGCAGCCAGAAACTGATTGTGACAACAGCCTGGGGGGAGGTCTGTGAATCATGATGATGACTATGTCTCTGACTGATGTAGCATCTGTGTGCTCTTTGGGCCTCAATGCCTTTAAAAAAAAAAAAAAAAAAGCTTTGAGATTCCAAATCACCAGCTGAAGTCATTTAGTTGCATCTCTGAACGTTCACACCCTCTCTCGGTGAACAGTCACATTTCCTTTGCTGCTTTCAGACACTTTAGATCAAGATAAATACCGGAGTCTTGCAGGCACACCGTGTGTAGAAGTTTTATCCTCGTATTCTAGTTGTGATGCAGCGTTTTTTTAAAAAGTGTAGTGAAGTTGGATGCTGAGAAAGAGACACTAGGAGGGGGCCATAAAAATCAGACAGGTACATAACCGCCTCCATTAAACCCTCCTCCACCTCCAAATGGACTCTGCAGCTGTTTCTGTGGAAGTCGCTAGAGAGAAAGACTGCATGGAAAAAAAGTAGCAGAGCCAGCTGGGTGGAGAGCAGTGGGAGGATTTTTTTCCATTTCTGTCTGTCTGATGGAGACATGCTGATTTTTCTCAGCGAGCCATATATCTTTTCAATTGTGCAGACTCTCGCATACTGTGGCACGCTGCAGCTTTTAGATATTTAATGGGCTCCAAGGAACAGAGGGGGTCCAATAAACAAATGAACAGATTAATTGTTTCCTTTTTGAAAGAGAGACAGTCGTACTTGGTCACTTGTTCAAATTTGTCGACTTTTTTCCTTAGCACGTTAGTTTGTTACATATTCCATGTATAACAAAGCTCAGAGAGCCTTACATAAAAGAAAAACATTAAAAATAGAAAAATTAAAATAAGCTAAAAAAAAATTAAAAGAAACAAAAAAACTGAGAAACAGCAGAGTACATGCAGTGGGTTACATATGATTCTGACAGGCAGTAATGGAATACATCACCATTATGGTTGTTTTATTTATATATACATATATATATATATATATATATATAATTTCTTTTTTTATATGTATCAAAAAGAAAAAGAAACCCCATCCATTCATATAATAGTGCTAATAAGCTTCTTTTGTTCTAATACATATAATTCAATATTTTAATTAAGTACATTTATTCCATATTTATATTCATGTTATTACAGTAAAAAACTGTCCAGTTACAAATATGAGAAAACAAAGTATTTAGAAAGAAAGGGGAAAACTATGTTGGAAAAAAATAACTGTCAGACCTGATCACAAAAACTAAACACTGATTCTCTCTGTTTAGTTTTTCCTGTCATGGTGGAAAACAAACGTTGAGGATCTTAGATGTCCTGAAGGCTCGTATGGCATGAGCAGATCAGAAAAATATTTTGGACCAGGACCAATCAGAACCTCATACACCGGCAGCGCTGTAAAGTCATTTCTCCGCTACACAGGAAGACATTATAAAGACCTGATAACTGGGGTTATATGTTGCAGTTTTTAGCCTTTGTGAGGACACGAGCAGAAGTACTCTGGATTAGTTGCAGTTAAATGCATGAAGAAGATCTTCTAAATCATGCTGAGCCGAATTAGGCTTGCTGTGGTCCTTCCACTGTTAAACGATATTGGTTGGTGTGGATTGATGCGACCACATCTATACAGAACATGCTGTTCAATGAATACTTGCAAAACCTGATCAGATCTTGTAGCGCAGCATTAGTCTTTGTAACAGAGCAGCTATGAGACTCATACTGTTCGCAAAGAAGCTCCATGTTCCTCTCATGTGCCGTTTCTCAATTTCAGAGCGTTATTACTGGGACTCCAACCTGCGAATTCCCACAGCCAATTACCAGGAAGTGCTCCATGATGATAAGGCCGCGCTCGCCTGGCTCTTGGCGCTGCGACGAGTTGGCATTGTTTACCTGAAGGGGGCTCCTGTGGAGCAGGGCCAAGTGGCCAGACTTGCTGAGAGGATTGGCTACCTCAGGCTGACATTTTATGGGTAAGACTCTGATGTTCCTCCATTTTTTTGTTTCTTTTTCCCCCCTCAGCAACATCTGAATCACCACCGAATCTGGCTAAAGAGCCTGCTGGTTCTGTCTGTAAACCAACAACAAAAAACAACTTTATTTACTACAGTAAAACCAAAAACTACTCAGATGTTTGACAGAAAAAGGCCTTCACATTGCTCCCTATAGCTCTGGTGTTTGGACAGATATGTCCACTATTCAAACATCTAACGCTCTGCAGAGCAGTTCAGAGAGTCTCTTGCCCCCTTCTTCACACCGGAGCTCATCACTTTGACTTATTGCAGTGATGATGAATAGACGACAGAGACGGGGGAGAGAAAACAACCTAAAAGCATTCCAGCTTTTTTTTTTTTTAAAGCCAGAGAAATTACCTGGTGCGTTCAGTCAGAACAGAGGTTTGGAGGATAAAGTGTTTTCTCTGCCAGGCGATGAGCTCATACTGCAGGAAGTAAAGAGTCTGCAGACTGAACATGAAGGCTCGCTATCAGAGAAACTGTTTAAGGACTCAGGGTTCATCCAAAACGAGGCGCGCAAACCGAACATGGGAGATAACTTTACCTCATTAGTGCTTGACTCCTGCTGCATCTCAATGAAAAATCTACTTAAGAGTCTACAGTCTAAAGCATTCCTGTGAAGCTGCCCTGTTTCGCCCGCAGGGATCCCTCCGAAGTTCATCTGATCTCATTCTTTCCTCCTCACAGCCTAATTGTTGTAGCTGATCTTCCAAAGCCAAAGTTGAGTAATTAAAGTGTGGTTTATTAATGAATGTTATCTTTGTCCTCAGGCATACATGGCAGGTTCAGGACAAACCCATGGCAAACAACGTGGCCTACACTACAGGGAAGCTCAGCTTGCATACAGACTACCCTGCTTTACACTTTGCACCTGGGGTCAGTAATAAAAAAAAAACTTCCATGCTGCTCAGAGGATTAAAATGCACTAAACAGAAATGGCATCACTTCTGAATCACGTCTGGCATTTATTTGGCCTTTATGGCGTCAGAGTTGTAAAACGAGCATTTGTGCAACGTGTGTGTGTGTGTGTGTTGGGTTGTTTGTAGGTGCAGTTTCTGCACTGCATCAACCAGGCCGAGAAAGGAGGGGAGAGTGAGGTGGTGGATGGCTTCCACATGGCCGAGCAGCTGCAGAGAGAAGACCCAGAAGCTTTCAAGATGCTCACCTCGCTGCACGTCGACTTCACCGACACTGGGACGGACTACTGCGACTTCATGCTGCAGTCCAAGAAACGCATCATCGAGTAAGTGTTGATGTTCAAGCCGTCTTAAATCCCACAAGCTGATGCGGTGGTACGCTATCAGCAGGCATGTGCAGGGTTTTGATTTGAAATGGAGATACTGCCATCTGCTGTTCAGAAGGATCACACCCAGCTTTACTCTAGAATGTGTGTAAACAATCTCTGGACCTAAAGTCTGCGTCATGTTAAAAAAACAACAAAACATGAAATGTGATTTGTAGACATTGATCACTGTTCCATGAATAAAAAAGGCTTTTCACACATTTGCAATATATTCAGAACTGATCAAGTTTACCATAATCTGTAAATATGATCAAGTGATTGTTTAATTAACCAAAAAAAAAAAAAAAAATACTATACAGAATCCCATTCGATCAGTTTAACCCTTTAATGGCCTCCTCCAGTGTTTGCGAGAGCATATTCTCAGTCATATGATAAATTTGTGGAAGTAAACCTGTTAGTGTTTGTTCTTCCTTTTCTGCAGGTGTGTCCAGCTCAAGTCCTCGAGGGCCACGATCCTGTAGGTTTTCCATGTATTCCTGTTCTAACACGCCCGATTTAAAGGATTCAGCCATTATCATTCATTGGCTGCTGGATCCGTTTAATGAAAACCAGGTGTGTTGGAACAGGAAACATGGAAAACCTTCAGGACAGCGGGCCCTGCGGACCGACTTTGGACACCCTGCATTACTGTTACAAGTTTTGATCATTTAACTATAATTACTATATTATAAACGTTTTACTCAACCACAAGTTAGAAAGCAAGGATTGTTGTCATTGTTGTTCTAAGAAAATAAACAAATGCACTTTTTTCTAAGAACACGCTAGTTTCCTTGTCGCTCTTTTTTATTTTTTTAAAAATTTAATTTAAACAGTCCCTGGACTAATTGGTGAAGCTTTAAAACTCATACCGTGACGCTGAGCTTTGCTTTTCTCCGGCTAGTGTTGACTCTGAGGGCCGAGCGGTGAGGATAAACTACAACAACGCCACCAGGGATTCTGTACTGGACCTCCCCTTGCACCAGGTCCAGCACTTCTACAGCGCTCTGAAGGCCTATGTGAACATCATGAACAGACCAGAGAATGTGGTCACATATACCATGAAGCCAGGTCAGTGTTTGCCTCACAAAACTTTGCAGATGTAAAAGACAGTGTCTGCCATGTCAGGCTTAACATTGGTCAGCTTTTATCCACTAAACATTGTGAGTCATTTGGGGAAATTTTCAAATAAATAAAAAAAAGACAGGATGATTAAAAAAAAAAAAAAAAATACAATAAAATGTCAGAGTGTTCTCAGAGGGAAGGAGTCACTGTGCAGGATGGTCAGGCTTCTAGTAAATACCACATGCTCACAACACAGTCATGTAGAACACATTTGTCATCATTAAGGTCACTGTGACTTCAGAGATGTCAGTGCCACCTCCATCACTGCAGCCCAAATCCAGTTACCAAAGTCTGGTAAAATCCCTCTAAATAAACCCTCCCCAGCAAGGAGCCGACAGCATCCAGTGAATTATAATGGAGGAGAGATTTTGGACAAGGGTAGGAGGAGAGATTTTGGACAAGGGTAGGAAGAGATGAGGTCATTAAAGCTTCACCTGCATCATTTTAAGCACTCTTATTGACTGGAAAACTTCCATCATGATGACCCGGCCGTGAACTTTCAAAAGCTTAAAGTTTGAGCTTTTCAGAAGACAAAACTTAAACCAAAAACCTGCAATCGTCCAATCAGGATTGAGCAAATGACACAGCATCTATGATGGAGTCACGCTTTCCATCTTCTTACTCACAAGTCATTATTCCCTGAGATTGATTTGTTTCCATTGTAAAAATATGCTGAGTGGTTCAAAAAATATTGCAACAGCTCTTACAGACCATATAGGAGCCGCCATATTCATTATGCTTTGCTCCAGGTGCACATTGCCATTCCATGGACATTATACCTGTTTTACTCTCATTTTTGTTACAAAGAATCATCAGGAAACATGGAAGGTAACTTGAATAACTAATCGGCTAACAATGTTAATCTTTAAGAAATAAAAGCTTGCAACATCTGCCAGGGACACCAGTCATTCCAGTTCGGACATGTTTAAATGGTAAGCTTTTAAAAAGTTACAGAAACTGTAAAGCAGTTTAATTTTTATTATTATTCCCAAAATCTCCATGTCTTTGAATCTTTTATATATACATTTATTTTTCCGTCTTTAAATCCTTATAAAAAAATGTAACTGTTTAGGGACGTACCTTGAGCCTTTAAATCGGCAGTGAACTCTGAAGACAAACAGCTGCTGTGTGTGTACGTGCGTGTGTGTGTGGGTCAGGTTATACCTCCACTCAATAAGCAGCTTCATTCAGCTGAACTGGTTCCAGTAAAACAGGGATCCTCATTCCTGTTCTTCGAGGGCCGGTGTCCTGCAGACTTTCCATATGACCCTGCTGCAACACACCTGATCCTAATCAAGGTGTTTTTAGCAGAAACGTGCAGAGCTTGTCTGAGTCCGCTGTGTTCCAGAAGGGACACTTGGAAAACCTTCAGGACACCGGCCCTCGAGGACTAAGATTGAGGATCCCTGCAGTAAAATGTGGGTTAACACATTTTTTCCCCAAAGATATTGATCTTTAAGCTGCTTGGAAGCCCCATGTTTGGTTTTACTCTGCATTTCTGTTGGACTATGAAGACCACTAGGTGGCAGAGTAGAGCAGCAGAAGCTAAGGTCATCATGTGTTGAACTTTTGACATTTACCCCATACCTGATCTAGACTGGCTTCTGTTTTCAGGCGACATCGTGACCTTTGACAACTGGCGTCTGCTCCATGGGAGGAGGAAATACATTAGCAGGCCAGACAGGCTCCGGCACCTGGAGGGAGCCTACCTGGACTGGGACGAGGTCATGTCTCGTCTCCGGATCCTCCGCAAATCAGTCCAAGAGGACATGTGAGCTGCAGACCAGAGGCCAGGTTTAAATCGGTAGCCTTAAACGGGCTGAAAGTGCGAGTTCAGATAGTGTCAAGAGCAAAATCTCTGACTGTGTAGCATTTTAAGCATCCAGTCGGTTATGTAAATGATATATTTTATATTACACAGAGAGCTTATTTAGGGTTTACTGAAATGAATCTAAGTGTAAACGTTTCACATGTAAATCTTAGCGCAACACAACAATGCAAAGACACTTGGACCCGCTTAAGTGTTTTTTCTTCAATTTCACTGTCCTGGTTTTATTTTGGGTTTTTTTTTTTATTAACATTGTCCCCAATACTCAACATCATGAGTGTTTTTGCTGGTTTAATAATGTTTCTCCTTAAAGTGCCAGAACTGAAGTGTTATCAGAGGCAGAAAAACCTGCAGTTTGGTCAGACATGTTAGCTTGTGTATGAGACGGCTGGTGTCTGTCCAAGGTTTGCAGACACATGAAGCACTCGCTGGCAGATGACAACCACAGATGTCTAAATTCAGATTATTAGAAACATGCATTATAGTTTAGATGTAAAAAATATGCCAAGTTTTTTGGGGGTTTTTTCGTTGCTGTTGTAAATGTATCAGGAATCCAGGGTTTGAGCTCAATAAGATTGAAAATTTGGAGTTTTCTTCCTGCGTCCTTACCCCTTTTAGACAGCAGCATCTAAACTTTTTGTAGGAAGTAAAAGGGTCAAGTTAAAGAAATATGCCTTCAGGTGACGGAGCACCTTCCAGCAGCTCTGGTGGCTGCAGGATCCTCTGCCTTTGTCAGCTTTGCACTTTAAAAATCTCCTGAATGGTTTGTACTTTGGAAAACAAATCTGTTCTACTGCACTTTGTGAAATAAATCCTCCAAGTTCTACTTCTGTCATTCTTCCACATCATTCAGTGTCTTTTCTTTCAGAGAAAAAAAAAATCAGACCTATCTCCATTTGGGACAACTTTATTATATTGCCAAAGCTGTACATATTCTATAAATACTTTTATTTTTCTCAAATACTGGAATAGTTACATCTGACATCTCATTACTTTCTTCCTTCTGTTAACAGCAGCCAGCAAGTACAATAACAGACGAGTTGCAATATTCCAGTTTAAAAAAAAAACAAAAAAAACAAAAAGGAGGGGAGAAAAAAAAGTTGTTTTATTTAATTAAACAGGAAATTCCCAGATCTGGTTTGGAGATGCTTCAGATGGAGCGTTTATGTTTAATGAAACATCTTAATATCCTCCAAATAATCCTTTAAATTACCAAAAATAACAAGCATGTCAGGAAAATACCAGAAAAAAGAAAAACAAAGCCTCTTCCAGTGATATAACTGTACCAATATATTGCTGATCTGAAGAAACTGGTCACCACATGACCACACTTATACATACACACACACACACACTCTCACTGTGGAAGTTAATGGGCCAGCAACAAGACTGGTTTCACCGTCATGAAACACACACACACACACACATTAAGACTGGACGATCTGATGACTACAGCCGTTGGCTTCAACGCATCTGATGAGGTCGATCACAGGACAGAAATGTGCTGCTGTGTTTGCCGGTTTAGTTTTCTGTAACAACTCTGTCAGTCGCATAAAAGCCGCTGTTCTGCTTCTAATGTGAGGATGAAAAGCTTTATCTGAGGACAAGTTCAGCAAGATTTTCTGGAATTTTTTACAGTCAAAATAATTACAGAAGGAACATTTGTTCACGGTCCCGTGTATTTGAAATGATTTATGAGAAGGCAGTGTTGATGGTGTTTATGTTGCATTTCTCTACTAATACGTCTCTTTTTATTCTAACTCATTAAGAATAATCCAAGTAGCTGATTTACAACTGAATATTTTAAGATCCTGTCAACATCAGCAGTTCCAACAACAATGTACGTATATTAAAAACATTTCCACTAGAAGATAAAGATCTAGAAGACTCTTCAATATGGAAAATTTATCCATTTAAGTATCAACTCAGGCTAACAGATGTTCTCCCAACTTAATCTCACCATGAAAAACTATAAAGTTGACCACGCACACAGTTTTAAAGTGCAGCAAAGCAAACATACAGCTGACATCGTCCCACAGAGCTTTAAAGTCGACACATGCGTCTACAATCAGTCACGTTTCATGCCGCCTCTAGAAGCTGCTTTCAGATGGAAAATGTGCAGTAAAACCTCTCCTGGCCTTTTTTAATCTGTAACAAGTTGACAACGTTTACTGCTCTGAAAGAAGTGCTTGTGACTTCAATGCAAACACTAAAGTTTCCCCTCAGAGACCCCCCTTTAGCAGCTGTTTTCTGCCCCGTGATTGACCAGAGATAACCTCAGCAGACACTCTGAACGGTTGTGTCACACTGAAGTCCGACTGTTCGATCATTATGCACTATAGAAAGGAAAAAATCTCTTACATTCTTCACCCCGTGAAAGCCAGTTTTCTTAGGAAAACCTGGCTCCAGCAATGGCTAACTACTTCTGAAGTATTGCACATCTAATAAATCAACATTTTGTAGCTTTTTTTTTTTTCCCCCCAGAAATGTACAGTCAATATGTATATATTAAATAAATACTATATATAGAAATATATATAATATTTATTTGTCATCTTCTTAGTAACATGCAGTTAATAACAGCAGACCACAGACGAGAAACTTTACAGTAGAACTAGAACAGTAATTGAGCCTGGTGGGCCATTTTAGGGCAAGAGAACACATCAGAGAACACTCACAGTATTTTAGGGTTCATCCGCCATTTAAAAGCATTTACATGCGGTGCTCTGGTGCAGTATACAGTAGCTTTTTTTTTTCTTCTTCTTCTTTTTTTTCCTCAGTATGGACCATCCTGCACTATAAGAGGGTCTCTGGATGTTTCACCAGTTTAAACTTGGACAGACCGCAACTTTACAGTAACAACATATCACAGAATACCGTAACACACAGCTGCATGGAGACAGGCAGGAGGGGGGGGAGCTTCACTGTAGCCAATGTCAAGGCTGTGCACGGGACCTGCATGCACTCTGTGCCTCGGGGCAAGCCCTCACATTTTGTATCAGTAAAAACAGTTTAGTCTTGGCAGCGGGAACAATGGGAGACTTTCACACAGAGCAGAGGAGCTTGGAGGGAGTCGGGTCTCCCCAGAGGTTCAGGAGCAAGCGTTTAGTGAGCTGGGGAAGAACATCAGGACAACAGCGGTAAAGTGTTGGATGTATTTACACGACATCACAGACCAACATGTCTACACAACTGGGTCTAAAAAGGGTTTTAGGCTTATGTACAAGAGGAGGGAGACAGAGAGCAGGAATAGTGTGCTTAGATTTAAGTTGGGGATTGTCAAAAGTCTGGTTTAAGAGCCGAGCTGCCTTTTCATGTAGAGAGGCATGTCGAGGAGGAGGGGGGGAGAAAGCAGAGGTTGGAGACTAGCTAGGAAGGGGTCTTGGTGACAGCATCTTGGGTTTTCCTTCCGCCTCCTTCCCCTTCACTGCCGCCACGTACGAGAAAAGGCAGAGGACCGAGTAACAGATCTGATGCGCCTGCAGAGGAAAAAAAAAAACATGGGAGCAGCATGAAATGAAGCTGCCGTTTACTCTCTAGCATTTGGAAATGAAATGAGGAACAAAGTCAGACAGCACGCTCCCATCAGGCTAAATACAGTCGGTCATTAACTTCTTTAATAATACAGCTTGTATTAGTACTACTACATATTTACTATTAATCGTGCGAGTAACTCTGGATGTTGGGGTCTGTTTGCCTGGAGGATTAGCAGCTTAACTGGGTGAAATCAGGTGTTTTTGTTTGTTTTTTTTAGATTATTTGTGACTAATTCAAACCTTGGCACCATATCTTTATTAGTTTATCAGAAGGAACCAAGCAGGCAAATTTCTAAGAGTCAAGACACAGCTCAGTGTTGATGTGAAGGCAACTTCAAAACAACCGCAGAGCGCTGAACGTTGATGATGAGTATAGCAGAATGACTCTGCAGGTGACTTGCTTTACTGCTGGTGGA
This sequence comes from Telmatherina bonti, assembly GCF_933228915.1. Lineage (NCBI taxonomy): Eukaryota > Metazoa > Chordata > Actinopteri > Atheriniformes > Telmatherinidae > Telmatherina > Telmatherina bonti. The sequence goes on along the minus strand of NC_136619.1, from coordinate 35,960,412 downwards.
AATTTAAAGGATGAAAACAATAAATGTGAATAAAAAATTATTTTAGTTGCAGTTACTGCTGTACCGGATGTTGACCCAAAAGGTTTATATTGTATGTTTATAAGCTGGTCTCATGTTTACCTCGGCTCTCTTTAGCCCCATTCTGTCAGGATAAATTTTAACCACGGAACCACATGTAATAAATAAATTAAACCCCCCCCCCCCCCCCCCCCCCCCCCCCACATCTGTTTTTATCTGTGGCACATTTGCACGGGATAACCAAAGCCTGACAATGAACCAAAATTAACAGACATCCCCGATCATGATGTAGGCTAAGTAGGTGCTACAAAAGGACATGTTGCCCAGTAGGCTGCAAACAGAAGCATGTTCTTACTGCACATTTAAAAGCATGAACCATTTTAACACTCCATTGCAGCCTTTTCTTTTTGCCTCTGTACATGATGGACCAGTAGAGTCTTGCTGGTCAGGAATCCAGAAAGCTGTCAACACACTCCAATGCAGCCTCCATTCTTTGCCAAAACTGATATAAAATGCGTCCAGGAAACAAATCCCGCCAAATGATGAAACGGTTCGCTTGTGACCACATCACAGAAATGTCTATTTGCATTGGATTAGAATTATAACAGGACCTCAGAGTTCAGTAAAACATCGTAGGTAGATGCAGGGAATTATTGCTTCATAAATGACCAACATGTCGGAGTCACATGGGATTAACATCACAGTCAATAACTGCAATTATGACAAATTACATGTGGTTCCGATGTAAAATGAATCCCGTCAGATGAAAATCTTACATTTAAATTTATAAAACTTGTACATAAATTAATAGATCTTAAATAATTCATTTAAACACATTTTAGCTTGTTTGCGAACTACATAAAACCCCCTAAACTGTCTGTACAACAGAATCACTACGTTCCCATAACAACACTGATGATACTCTAACATGGATCACATCTAAGGTTTTTAAAAAGATCTTTTTAATACATAAATGGATTATTTTTTGCATGTGAAAAGGAATCTTTCTGTGTAGAGACAAACATAACTGGAATAGCGTCATACTGGTGAAAAACAAGGACCTAGAAATGACTTCATGTACGTTACTCATCACCCAACCCAATACGATCAATACCACAACAACATGAGCAACTTGGCGGCTGTCCATTACATTTCATCAACTGACCCCAGGCAGGGGACAAGAGGACTCACCATGGGGGTCTTGTACTTGTGGATCACCACTTCTTTAGTTTCAGGAACTATGCCGATGCAAGAGACAAAACAAAGAATTTAAAGGCAGCAGGAACTGTGATGAGTTCATGTTTGAGAGCTGTTTTTTCAGGGTGGGGTGGGGGGTTAAAAAGTTGGACTTTTTAAAAAGCAGTAAAATAAAAATGTGGGCCAAGAAGAATCCACCGTCGCAGTCAGGAGTGGAATTAACTTTACAGAGTGAGACTGGCGCATGGGTTACATTGCTTTTTTTTGGTCTAAATATATCAATTTATAAACAAGTGAACTGATCAGTTTGGATCTTTCAGATCATCTGAAGACGTCGCCGACCAGTGGGAGGGTTAGTTTTAATCTGGGAAAAGGCTGCTGGGGAGAAATTCATGGCCCACAAAACAGACAAATTAAACACAAAGGTTCTCATCTGCAAAGGTTGGAAGTTTTAAGAGACGGAGAAAAAGACAGAAAAAACAAACAAAGAAGAAAAGGGGAAGAAAAAAGAAAAACCTTCCCTCCCCAGTTCTTTCCACCCCAGTGAACTGACAGGCCGTTGCAGAGAAGCAGCTACCAGAAGCTAAAATCCTGTGACCCAGTGCCACGTCACTGCCCACAGGACAGACGGACTTTTCATTAGTAACTGTGAACCCACAGCAGGAATGAAGAGGCTGACTTCTGGACAGGTGAAGAGGGATTAGAAAGTTTAATCCCTCTACTCAACCCCCCACAAACCAGCTGTCCCACCTCAGATCTCTGCTATCTGAGATACAGAGGTGGACGGTCAGAGCATGATGACCACACCGTGACAGTATGGAGTGCAGAGTGATCACCGAAATGAAAAAGCAAGTGATGACTGAAGCAGGGGAAGGTTGTTGTAGGAAGTAAGGAGAAAAAACCGAGAAGAATGCAATCATGGAGGGAGGAAATAATCTGCACGCATTTAGTTTGAAGAAGAAAGGTGACAAAACTTTACCTGCTGGAGAATGAAGGTTTTCATAGTGGCAAAGATGAGGGCAACATTACAAAAGCAGCACAGAGGCACGGCAGTAACCCAGCCAGGCGCTCAGCTTCAACCTCTGACGATCGCTAACTGTACCGTTAACGCTGTGAATCCTCCTTTCTGACTCATACCTAGACATGTAAACCATGCTCTGATGATTCCAGCTACAGCTCACGTCTGTAAGCGCAGAGGAAGTCTGAGCTGCAACTAACCACACAGATTCACCCGTCAATAGAGAAATAAAACCGACTTCTCATTCTCAGAAATGGGAAACAGTAACTACGGTAACTACTCTTATCAGATTCACGTATCAATTATTCCTTCAGAAATATTATTTTAAACTTTTCTGATGAAAGAGAAAGCTTTATTTATCTTACAACGTAAAAAAGGGCTTATGTAACGCTTCTGAAGCTTAAAGACGGTGGGGTTCTGTGCACTTTTAATAACTTCTGCAGGATAAAGGTCAACACTAACACAAAGCTCATTTTTGTGCTGACTTCTACCTTCATATGCAGCTATAACTTTACAGTTTAAAGATGTAAAACTATCTGTATAAAGGGTTTGGTGCATTTGTTGCAAACTGGTCTGGTAATTATTTTCTGCAGCAACACCCTACGTATCAAGTTGAATGAAATTAGAAGAATTTATCATTCAACACAAGAATGCAGCTCACTGATGTGTTGAGAAGATTTTTTCTCCATCGGTTATGAAAACATCCCAGAGAACTTTGTTCAGCCTGCAGGTGAACCAGTTTGGTTTGACTTGTCTGATCTTTCAACCAAATTTATTTGCAACGAAATAACATGACATTAAATGGGCTATCTGTATGGGTTGCTGTGGCAACACCAACACTCTTCACCCTGATTATAAAATCCTGATTTTATCATCTGAGGAAGAACTGGAATCCAATTTAAAACCACAATTGGCTAGCTTGCAAAAATATGATATTTTTTCCTCAGACTTGTTGGGATACATTAAAAAAAAAAAAGACTGACGAATTAAGCAAGTCTAAACATTAACCATTAGTTTAGTCAATTTAGAAACTTTAGCAGAATTGTTTCTTAAGTTTAATACTTTAATCAAGCTGATGTCTGCTTCTGACCAAACTTTTCACTTCTAATTTCATCCTCTTGTTCCTTTCTTCTGAATGCAAAAACATGGGGGGGCAAAAGGCAGAGAGAGATTTCATCCCAACTACGAAGCCTTCGCCAACTATGTCCGTCCTCATCAGCAAAATTAAACAACTCCAACACTGCCATGTGACTGCAAACCACATCCCCTGAAGAATTCATCGCTCCTGTAATCACCAGCAGACATCAGAGTCTCGGTGTTCTTGGAGCAGAGAAAGTCTCCAATTTAGTGAAACTTTATAAGCTCTCGTCAATACATTTGCCACGAAGCTGAGTTACTGCCGTGCCGAGTACAGGCCTAGAATCAATAGATGGTGTAATTACCAAATTCCTCCAGGACAAAGACTCCCTTCACTGTATTGCACTTTTTAATGTGACTCAGCTCTATGAAAACCTAAAAACAAACAAAAACAAACAAAACAAGACAGAACATTATTAACTCAACAACACTGGATGAAGAGTAAACACTTCATATTTGAAAATTAACCATGTTAAACTTGTTTTATTCAGTATGAAAGGTAAAAAAAAAAAGAAAAAAAAGAAAGAAAACTGAAAAAGATAAAACAGCTAAACATGAAATGCAAGCTCTCAACAGCTACCAAAAGAAGAGAAAAGCACACTATGAGAAGTTTCCATGATCAAACGCATACATGGGCAATGAGGAGAGATGCAATTAGTCTGCTCAAAGCTCAACGCTAATTCAAAATGACTCGCTTCATCAATGAGATTTATTAGAAGTAGGAAATTTGTGCTTATAATTGACGGAGTAATAAGATAAAAAAATATATATATAAATAAAATTATAAAAAAAACATTTCTTTTTATGCTCAGAGGTGCAATATGGCCCATATGATGCATACATGGAAGTTCCATACAAAATGAAGACAAGGACACAAAATCAGGACTTGCCATACAGCTACGACAGTAAAAAGAAAAAAAGAGAGGAAAAGAAAAGAAAACCCAATAAGATGTAACTGCTAAGAAGCAAACACAGCAGAGGTTGTGTACCTTCCGCTCCTTGCAGGGGGAGAGAGCATGGGAGAGAAATGGTTTGGATTATTATCGGACAGAAGAGCACAAACACTCGACGACACTCCGAGAGGGCGCTATCCACAGGAGCCTCGTAGAGATTCAAGTCAAAAATCTAACGGAGAGCTTAAAAGCCAATAATGAAAACCATCATAAGAGGATTCAGCCCCAAAAAACTGGCAGATGGGAGAAAAACAAAAACAGAAAAGAGAGACAAAAAAAAAAATAGAGGACTAGAGGTTTGACAAGGGTGTTGAGAACTGGATTCACCTTTTGTTTTCCTGGACTTTTATACACCTCAGTCCCCCAGAGCCCTCCATGCCTCCTCCTCCAGCAACAAGGGCTGGCACCAACGCAACTTGCTCAACACAGCAGGACAGATAAACCGAGCCATCACTGATGGACAGAAAATCCCACTAAGATGCAGGAGGTCACCTCCACAGCCATGTCCCAGCAGAGCTGCCTGGCACACGTCCCGCTTCTACGAGGCTAGATTTAGTCATTTTCAGCTTTTAAACCTGCTTTTCTCAAACTGGGAGTCAGGACACCCATGGGGGGGGGGGGGGGGGGGGGGGGTCCCAAAATACTTTAAGGGATTAGCAAGATCAGTGTAAAAAATATATACATTTATCAAATAAATGTAATATTTATATTATGGCTAATATGTTGAAGCTGTGGATCTGACTAAGTTGTCATTCATGTCATATTTCATCTGAATCTGCCATCATCTCAGCAACATACCTGGTTTTGGGCCCATAGGCATGTAGGCACCTTGTCACCATGGAGAACTGAATATACCAAAATCCACTTTATCCTCCTGCGTAATTTTTATAATTTTCAAACTATAGGGACTACGGGGATCATGAAGGTATGATATATTTGGAAGTTGTGGCTTAAAAAAAGTGACAATCACTTTTTAAAACTGTATTAGTGCTTGTCAAAGCTCCTAATGAAAGAATAAAATGTTTGAGAAGTACAAAAAATATATATATATCAAAGCATCAAAGTTCCTAATTTGTGTTTAAGAGCATCTTCAGCTTCAACAGTACAGAAGTAGAAGGAGCGTGTATTTCTTTATGTGGTTAAACTGGTTATTTGAAAACTGTTTGGTGCAACAGTTTTTAAAGTGCATCTTAAACAATCGGCGACTCCTCAGACTGAACAATAAAGTCATTTTCAACACAGCTGACAAAAGGTTAATCTCTTTCATCTCTTCAGTTGATTTATTTTCTAGCTTTAAGGATGATGTAACAACCTATCTCAATATAACTTGCACAGTTGTGATCATATACCTCACTTTGACCGTGCTGCTGTCAGTTCATGCAGGTTGAACTTCCAATAACTTTACAAAAAGCCATAACAGAACCTCGCCAACATGTCACTGTTCCAGCACCAGCAGAGGTGTTAGAACCACATCAGAGGTTCCCAACTTATTTGAAGATTCCCATCATGCAGCGACAAAAGAGCCATGGATCTCCCCCCTACACACACACTGCTGCATACTGCCATGTCTTCATTAGCTAGCTTCTCATCACTAACTTAATTCTGGCTGAGTCCCATGCGGATCTTTGAGAAAACTTTAGGTTTCTCACATCCCGCCTTACTTTTTTTTTGTTTTGTTTTTCCAAGTAGGGCTGCATCTTCTGCACAGCAGCACTTTTTTAGACAAGTTTTATTAATACAATAGTACAGAAGAAAAAAATAAATAAATAAAAAATAAATAAAGTTACCAGGATAAACATGACCTTCTTCACTATAATACCTCACCAGCTCACTGACCTCACTAAACCACACAATACATGAAAACTGTTTGGATGCTCAAGGTCTGGCCTTCTAAGCAGCTTTCTGATTTGCGACAAAGGACATATGTTGTAGCAGACTTGAATTAACTGCAACAATGACTCTGGCTCTAAACAGTCATATCACAGATGTGACTGTTATCACCAATGTGTGGTCAGGGATCCAGGTTGGGAACCAGTGCTCTACCTCATCTGATTCTCCCTCCAGTTTATTCTGTAGAAGACCATGGGGCGGAAATTAAGCTTGTTTTCACCGCAGATTTGGTTGTAACTTTAAGTGTTAACCCGTTAATGCTGACATTTATCTACAAAATAAATACAATAAAAAATAAAGAAATAAAATAATAAATTATTAGCAACAAATGGATGCAAATAAAAATAATACTATAAAAAATAAATACACAAATAATGGTGATTAAATATAACTAATCAATTAGAAATAACATTTTTAAAGAAGCCAAACAGTTTATAATCAGTAATGAATGCTACACTGTGGGGCAGCTCTCCCTACAAATATAACTTTGTCCTGTTGAGATTTTAGAATAAAAGGTCGGACAATCACAGTAACAACAACCTCATGGGCTTCCCAGTCGCATTTTAAATTTGTATTATCACCACAATCCATCAAAAGGAGACAAACTGGTTTGAGATTAGTTCAAAAAACAGAATCAGTTGAAATGGGAGAATAGATGGGCTTTTATTTCACCACTTGTCATACTGACCTAGTTGGCTACAGTTTTTCTGAGCAACGGCTTAAATAATGAAGCAACAACAACAGATTTCTCCTTGTATTACAAATCTAATAATTAGTTTAAAAGTATTTGTGTCCCTGTGTCCACACACACACACACACACACACACACACACACACACACACACACACACACACACACACACACACACACACACACACACACACACACACACACACACACACACACACACACACACACACACCATTCACATTAATTAATTTAATTAATCAGAATTAATTCGAATAGCATCTTTACTGAAATCTAGATTTGTCTCTTTCTCTTGGAGGCAGAAAATCTAAATTGACGGGGGGGCGGACAAATCCCTGCGTGGGTACATCCCACAACAGGTGAGATTCCTAAACAATAGTCTCCTGTAATGTGGGTAAATTTAAACCAACCTGTGAAGGTATTAGGGCACATTTTGCAGCTGTTCAATGCTTTTTACCCTCTGGTCACACATAGAGATGCACTGATCAATTGACTCGAGCGGTTCTCAACAGAGATGAACTCAAGTATACTTTATTCTCTGCACATTAAGTCTCACAAAGCAGCACAAGAGAGGATTTATGTCTGGCTAAAAGAAAATATTTCCATTTTAAACCAAATAATCCTAAATCTAAGTATGTTCAGTTGCACACACTGCAAATAAAATAAAATAAGATCAAATTAAATAAGATCAAATAAAATCTTGGGTAAACCTGTGGCTGAACTTTAGTTTTATAATTGTTTTTGGTATTTATGAGATATGTTACCTGCAGCAGGGCCATGATCTTTTGGTCACTATTTAAGCATTGTTCAATCACAGCTTTGTACTCTAATATACTGAGAAATATGAATAAACCAACCATCAATGCCTGCACAGACAAGACGACAACACATGACAATGGTCAGGGGTCCAAACTTAAAATCACAAGTTGAGATTAAAGCCAATTATTAATGAAAAGTCTTTGCTTAAGGTCATCCGTCTTACCACAACACACACACACACACAGATTAACACCTTGTTTCCTCCCACACAATAAATGTACATGAGGTTTGAGCACCACGGATGTCAAAGGAAACTTGTGTAGCAGGATGTGTTAATATTGTTTTGGGAAAGACGTGCAAAAAAAACAAAAAAACAAAACAAAACACAAAGTCAAATAAAAAACAAAAAAACAAACAGCAAATCCAAAAAAGCAAACGCACAAACTGGGATTCTTCCTCTAAGGGAAAACACTCAAGTGTGAGTGACTGCCAATTAATTCTGTTAAAATGGTTAAAAATCATATTTTCACCTTGATATCAATAACAATAGAGGAAGATATCATGAGATGAATGGAAATGAAGCAGAGTCAAACGTGAGAGACGAGCAGAGAGACGGACAGATGGATGGAATGAAATCTGAACCGTCATGAACGATTTTCTTCTCATGCTCGTATGCGAGATGAGAAACAGCTTCTCTGCTGCGTTACTGGCCTCTTACCTGACTGTGCATGAATTTGAGGTTAATTCCTTCCAGTGTGACCTGAAGCAGTCCACCTTCACCTGTCTTCATGTCCTGGACGGGGAACTCGCCGCCCAGCTCGGGACCTGGGGGAGGAAAGCAGGACCAGGAATGTTCCAGTTCTCTGCGCTGTGGATTTTTATTTACTTTGATACATTATATAACCTTCTGAATGTACTAAAGGCAGGAGTGTCCTTCTCCAGTCCCAAAGGGCCACAACCCTGCAGGTTTCAGATGCTTCCCTTATCCAAAACGCCAGATTCAAATGAAATGGTTTGACTCAACAGCTTGTTGTCCAGTTCTTCCCAAGCATGTTAAACCATCAATCTGATTCAGGTGCTGCAGCAGGAAACATGCAAGACGGTTCCCAAGGACCAATAATGGACACCCCAGTCTAAAGGAAACGGCTACATTAAACAAATTCTCCCTGCATGCTGATGTTTGTTTCTACCTGGTTTGATACTTTGCTGTCTTGCTGCAGCTCTCTCCATGCTGTCCTTCACGCAGTAGTAGAGCTCACGACACTGGAAAGAGAAACTTCTGTTATTCAGTAATATTAATAAAGTTGGGGTTCAGTTGGAAATACAACACAGAAGTCATCCATAGAAAAGGACAGAGCGGATTCCACTTCCTAAGGAAGCTGAGATCATTCAGCGTCTGCATGAAGGTGTTGCAGAAAGCGTAGTCAGCTTTGCTGAGGGCAGCAGAGACTGTCCCAGCAAAGTGATCTAAAAGATCTGTACTGGGGCTAACTCAGTGCTGAACATAATGAACACTTCTTCAGATCGTCTTTACAACAAAATAAGGAAACAACAAAGTGTGTGCAGTCAGAGACGCCGCAAAACAGAAAGCTACAGGAGGACATTCCTGCCATCACCTTCCAGAGGAGGACATTGTCAATCAATTCTTATTTATACTAAAAGAAAAAAAAAAAAAACTGGAAAAAAGCTAAATAAATTAATAAGTTTAATACAATTAAGAAACCCCATTACAAATAGTAGATAAATTACATTTTTAATGTGATTTTATTGATAAAGGTTAAAAACACAAGGTGCTTTTTCTAACCTTTTTCGTGTAGAACTTGTTGAGCTGCGTCTCCTGGCCATTGCGTCTCCAGAGACACAACACCTTGGTCTTGGGGCAGTAAGTCATGTTGATGAGCTTCTCGTACCACCAGCGCTCATAAACGGTACCAATGTTGCTCCGCAGTACTATACAATCATCACAAACCTGAAACAATGATGAATAAAATTTCCCATTTGTAAAATAAAACAGGACAACGTGCTCTCTGCATGATTGCATCCAAAAACGCTCCTTTACGAAGTGTATGCAGAATTGAGGCTTCACATACTTCCATGAAGAAGATGTCTCCTGTTGTGTCCGTGCCGGCATGAACAACAAACGTTTGTTTCTTGATGTGGCGGCTTCCGCTGGGCCTGATAGACAGCTCACGGCCGTTCTGCACACAGTATGAATCATTACAAAAAAAACTGACACTGGATAAAATAACTGAATCCAAAAGGACGAATATTCACCATGTGAGCCAGTTTGTCCAGGATCTCGTTGATCTCTTGGCTGTATGTAAGACCAATGTGGGATTTGCCCATCAAGCGCCTCACTTTCTTCCTAATGTCATTTTTGCTGACCTAATTAAACATCCAGATGAGACATTTAAAGTTTATATAACTGAGAGGGTTAAAATAAATGACAAATATCTATGATTAAGCTGATTAACAGGCTTCCGTACTTTCATCATTAGCATGTACGCTATCATGTTGTGAAGCAGCGTGGCCAAAAGTCTGTCCTCATCGTCCTCCAGGCGCTTGCGGTCATGCTCTCCCAGTGACAAATATCTTAAAGAGAAAAAAAAACAAGAGCTTAGTAATAATAAGCTTTTGTGTAGAAACATATTTTATATATGAATATTTGGAGACTAAAAGAATACACAACAGCAGCTCATATAAAGATGCTGCTAATATGAAACCTTTCAATCATCTCCTGAGGTCCCTGGTCCATCCCCATGCCCTCACGCTCCAACATCACAGCATCTAAGAAGGCATCCTCCCAGAACTGCATCTGGTCCCACAGAGTTGAGCGTTCCTTACCTGGAGACACAAAAACCCAACATGAAACTCCAAAAAGGCAAAAAAAAAAAAAAAAAAAAAAAAAAAAAAAACGTTCTTTCAGCCGTTTCACAGCTGGTCCATTAAAACACAGCCAACACCATGTAGTCAAAAGCACACCTTCCATCTTCCAAGTCAACATCTTCCAATTCATTTCTATATACACTTGTAACATTTTTGTTGTCGTTTCTGGAATCACATGATAATGTTGACATTTATATAAAAGTGCCCTATAAAAATAAAACCTAGCAAATACAAATATGCTCATCATGGGTGGATGATGGCTGATAAATAAAGCACAGAAACAACAAGAAAAACAAAGAAGTTCATTTCCACCATCCTGTCCTTATATTCAAATTATAATTTATATTTCAATCAATGTTGAATCGGCAAAGATCCCAAATGGGTTGAAAAACAAACTAAAATAAATAAAAATCACACTTAAGACTGAACAAAGAGCTAGCTGAGCTGAACAGTGGATGCACTTCAGACACACACAGATGGGTAAAAAGGGCAAAGGCAAGAGGTCAGCCCTACTTAGAGAAAAGGTTTCCATGGCAGCATCCTCTAGTTGATCCCAAACGGAGCTCTTATCCCGCCCTGGAAGAATTTCCCATGAGGTGCAGCAGGAGAGAAGAAAAGCAGCAAGAGCAGGAGGGGTTAGGCGAAGAAGTGAGGAGGTTTATTGGCAAAAAACAAGAGCAGATGCAAAATCAGACAGACACTACGGCAACAAAACATGGGCAAAAAAGACAGCGCGCTCATTTAGTCTCTACAGCCTGAAACCTGCAATGGGCGTTAGTGATGTGCCGTACCACTTAATGTATTACCGCTTCAATTCTACATAAAATTCGAGCCAGTTTTTGCTGGTTAGGGTTGGCGAATCGATCCAATATTAATACCTAAAAATGTAAGATTGGAAAAAGCAGCCTACCCAAGCAGGGGAAAAAAGGTTTACATTTTAATAGAATGATTTATAACTCAAACTGAATCATTATTTCATTTTCAATTTACATAATAATTAATAACTAGAAAAGCACTCTAAGAGCGCAAACCTCCAGCAAGACCTTTAAAAAATTCCTGGATCTGAATCATCACCATAATGAAATCAGTTCTTCCTTTTCCCATTTCCAACAACTCCTGTAAATTTCATGAAAATCCATCCATAACTTTGAGTTATCTTGAACACAAACAGATCAAACATAACCTCCTAATTAACATAATAATTACCATATTAAAATACTCAGTCAAAATAGATGAGAATGGCTTATAATATTACCTAACTATTTGATCTATGGAATAAATTACAGCCAATTTTTTTTTAATAGTCCCACAATGGCTGTTTTATTCCCTGTATGTAATATTTTAATGACACGACTCTTCAACCATTCTGACCAACTAAATCTAGGCCTGTTGAATTTATATAAGATGATCTCAGGGACGATCACTCCGAGAAGAACTCATACAGCTTTTTATCGTAGTATCTACTTCTTTCACTACTCATTTCATAGCCATATTTATTACTGTGCATCTGAACAACACAGGATGCCTCAGGTTTAAATATGAGGGCAACTCTTGCCGTTTGACCATCAACACAAAAACCTAAACCTCCTCTTTAAATTGGCTCATCATAACCTCATTATATTCTGTATTATAATCGATCCTCGGATGTTTTAAGAAGTTTGAGTTGCTACAACATGCTTATGTCTTCTCACACACGTCATACAGCACACTGTTCAGTGTGACACATTGACTGTGCTGCGGAAGTGAGTCAGTGTCCCGCCGCTGTGCCGCAATTTGCCTTATTTCACATATGACTAATACGGGCAGAAGAAAAAGTAGTCCCAACCATCTGAGAATACTTTTGAGAAAAACCTGAAAGTACACTTTACTTTCTACTGTACACCAGTTAGTGATAAGCTACATCTTTACCACAAATGACCAAAACATTAATATTTTAGCATGACAATCGACAGTTTAAGTAGCTGTTCTTAGAGGTATGAATACTCCAGTGTTGATTTGCACATCACTAATGGACATACAGTAAATATATAGCAGACAAATTTGGTGGTATTGTGTATTATATATTAAATACTGTACTGTGGCTTTCAACATACTGTAAATATGCAGTCTCAATTGTGCATTTTTTCTATTCAGTAAAAATGACTAAACTTTCACCTAAACTAATTTCAGTAGGACATTAATACAACTTCAATCACATGACACTGCGAATCAGAGAATAACTTTAACCTTTGAAAAGCTTGATCAAAAGTAGCATTACATCACTTCATCACATGTCTGACTTCACTATTCCCTCCAAAATATCAAACTTGTTCCACACTTCCGGATAGTTATTGCCGTTTTGCGCAAATTAAAAAAAAATAAAAGCGTACATTTTAGCAAAACATTTGTGGAAAAACCCTGGATATTCTGTCATTAAATAAGACTTTATCTGGCAAACTACCTAGTTAGTGTTAGTAAAGCAAAGCAGAACAATTTAATGTCACAGAAAAAGGAAAAGCTACAAGAGAACAGCAAGGAAAGGCTTTCTTGAAGCATCAGCTTCCATGTCAACCGACTGGAAAAAGCCAAAGAGGGAAAAGCACCTACCCAGCAGGCCCTCACAAAGATAGATCCTCATACTGATGTCCTCCAGGGGCTGCGTGGGCGGCCCCTTCATCATGGCAGACACGTGATCTTTAGCACCTGGTTTCAGTTTGTGGGTCTTTCCCTATGAAATCAGAAAAATGTTTTAGTTTCCAGCGATGCTATAATGAGCACAAATATTAAATGCAAATGTTGTAAGAACCACATTTTTTTGTTAAGGTTCCCCCACCCTAACCAAAAGGAGGTTGTGTTTCATAGTTTTTGTGTTCTGTCTGCTGAGGGAAGCGGCTGGGGTTATTTATGGTCAACCATCTTGTCACTCAGGTGTAAATTGGAGAAGCTTAACAGTTTTTCTGCTGTGAAATAAAATGCTTTTGTTTTTTGTTTAAGAGAAATGTTGTTTAATGGAAAATTAAAGAAACAGACTGTGAAAAAACAATTGTCATTTTTCATTTAAACATGAGAGGAAGAGTGATCATTAACCCAATCAAGTTCGCGTAGGAACAATGTCAATCAACCAGTATGGTCAACCTTATGGCCCTTTCCCATTAGTATCAGCTTCTCTCAACTTAACTCGCCTCGGCTCAGTCTGTAGGGTTTTCCACTCGGCTTTTGTACCCGTTTACCGATACTTTTCTTGTTACTCCTCAGCCCAGGTTCTAAGCGAGCTGAGTTAGGTTGTGTGCGACGTCGCCAGACTGCATGCCACTATTGGTCAGGGGCACGACCAATCGGAGGTCAGGGAGTGGCATCACTGGAAGAGCGACTCCAACTCTCAAGTTGTTTACATTACCTGACAAGCAATGGTGCAACAAAAGTCGGTTCCGGTCCAACACTGAGATGGAGAAATTTCTTAGCTTGGTTGTTGAGGAAAGGATTCAGAGGGAACCAGATTGAGAGACACAAAATGAAAAAAATCTATCAAGAGCTTTCCGACTCAATGGCTACGGATAGAAAAGGAGTTTTCAGCAGTGTCGAGAGAAGCTGAAAAAGCTCAAAAGTGACTATCGGCAGGTCAAGTACTACAATGGTTGGAGTGGATCAAAAAGACAAGACTGGAAGTGGTTCCAACAAATGGATACAGCTTATGGTCAGCGACCGACGAGCTGCAGACCGAGTAGCAGATTACCTCTAGGTCCAGTGTTGTTATAGAGCTAGTCGTGCACAATGCTGACGTCACAGTGATTTCACACAAACCATTTTAGACCTGGTACTAAATTGTAATGGAAAAGAAACAGGACCAAGCTGAGACGAGTCGAGGCGAGTTAAGTTGAGACAAGCTGATACGAATGGAAAAGAGACATTAGTGAGATTTGGTTGTGACAGTTATTTTTCATAAATGATCATTTTTGTCCCATTTCCTAACAGTATCATCCAGCAGTTTCCCACACTGAAGGTGTTTTCAGAGTTTAAAAATGTAATATTGCTTATTTTAATCCAACACTGTAAACTCTGAGTTACTGGTGGATGTAAAACTGCTGAACGTTTATTCTTGACAAAAAGAAAAAAATAATTTTCCAGGACTTCAAATTGTCACTCTCACTTATTAACTACTAGAATATTAAGGTGTAGTTTCACACTCCTCTAGGATGCATGGGAAACTATTTCAGGGTCCTTTTATGCATCTTTTTTAATCAAGTAAGAATTTCAAAATTCAAATGAAACTTTTTAATATTACATCCTTTTTTTTTTTTTTTTTTTTTTTTACTTGAATTAAAATGAGCTATAATCTCTAATCTACATAGTGGACATAAGCAAGTCTTACACTTACAAACACAGAGCTGGTGGCTGGATTGGTTTCTATCTCGCTGTCGGACAGAGTTCCTCTGGACTGATTTAAATGAAGAGCTGTTCTCCCTCCAAGGCCATCTCCTGCTGTGCTGCTTAGATCGCTATCAGCTCCAAGAGTCTCTCCAGAACTGTTGCTTATCTGCAATTTTTTTTTAAAAAAAATCAGTGTATAAAAAACAAAAAGGAGGAGAAACTTTACATACAGTGCATCTTTTCTATTTAAATCTAAGTACTACTGTATACAGAACTCAAATGATATTTGTGAAAAGCTTTGTTTCATTGAACTATTCCAGTCTTAGATTTGCTGTATCAGGACAACATGCAACAGGTAAACCAACAAAATACAACTTTGAGTTTCTCATTATAAACTTCAAAAAGCAAGGAAAATCTGTGATTTGTATATCTTATGTTCTAGCAATAAGCTAACAATGCAAAGTGTTTCCAGAATATTAAACACAATTGTTTTAAAAAGGTTTTAAAAAGATCAGAAAAATATCCGAGTTGGTCGTGCCCTACCACTGTGCTAGCCTCGGAGTCCTGGCTGGTGCTTCTTGTCAGGATCGGTGGCTCTGAGCTGTTTACAGACTCCGTGTCACTCTTCTGTTAATCCAAGGAGAAAACAGAAAACAGTGAGACTCTTTGTAGTGGTGGAAAACAAGATATGTTCATCTCTTAGCAGTTTAATAACCTCAGTATGATAGCAACAAACTGTTAAAGCCACAAAGTTAGCATGCAAAAAGATTAAGCTAAACAAGCTGAAGAGGAGCATGTGATCTGCATCTTTGTGTTCTTGGGGACATTTAAGTATCTAATACAGAGTTTAAATGTATTTAACTACTTAAGAACAATAATACAAACCTGAGATCCAGATGCAACACTGAGGCCACTATCAGCACTGATCTGGGACTTTTTCTCCTCTGCATCGGTCACCTGTGGGCGTTGCTGCTTTGCTCCATCAGACCCTGTAAAGTACATACTGATATCAGCCTGTTTTCATGATTATGACCACAGTAGTACCCTCTTACCTTAGTGAGAGCTGCTTCAAAGTCAGCACTGCACAGAAACCCTGACGCTACATCCATTTGAGGTGCCGAAGCATTTAATTAAAGAATCCATGATGACTGTGCAGAGCAAAACAAGCTACATAACACTAAGCTAAATGCTCGCAATAGTGCTCCTCACTCCAAGTACAAGGAGACTCTAATGCATGTAATCTAGACAGGTAAGACAGCTTTTATTATCACAACTTTTTTTTCCAAGTCGTGTCAAAAGCTACAGAAGAAACAAAGAGGCAAGCAGAGAGTGCATTAACACTGGGAAAAACATTACAGATGAAAACAAAATTGCAAGAGCGCAACATTACTTCTCAGTCAGTGCTGCAAATATGGTCCAAGTTACAGCAAAAACGACAAACAGACACAGGCAGTTAGGCATGCAGACAAACTGATGGACGGTAAAGGAGACATTTTCTTTTTCAAGTGAGAGCTGTTATTTATCACCTCCGTAGGTGGAGATATGGTGACACGTACATCCTGACACTTGTGTTTTTGTTTTTCTTACACTCTTTGTGACATTTAACTTTTAGCAAACCATTTCGTAAAGCATTAACCGCAGAATGTTGGCAGTAAACAAACCAATTACTGCAGACCACGAAGAACTGGGAGAAATAGTTTAAAAAAAAAAAAAAAAAAAAAAGAGCAGGTATTCATCCTGCCATGTGGCCATGCTCATCCTGATGCATGGCCACAGGGGAAAAACTTTTTTAAAGAAAAGGGAAGGTGGGGTTTGAATGAGTTGAAATCAGTAAAAATAACACAAAATGTCCATATTTTTAAATGTAAAAAAAAACAAACCCTACAATGATCCATGGAGTCTTTGCAAAAAGTCCACGCCAGTAAATGGGAAAACGTACCAAAAGCTGTTATTTTAGGCCTCAAAGAAGGAAAAAAAAAACCACTAAATCAATGCTGGTATTTCTCAGAACCCTATCTGTATGAAATTCAGAGCAGTTTTTATTTAGACCAGACTAAAACTCAACTACTGCGATGCATACAGAGTAAACCCAGTGTCACATGTAGTTCATGAGTCTCAGCTTGTGGGGAAAAAACGACACCCTTCAGCTGAAATTAACCTAATTCTGTCATTTAGGAAAAGTAAAAATAATTCATTCTACACATATTCTTAATTCTTGACCCTTAAGGCTTTTTAGGTGAGTTATCCATTCTGAATCTGAGCACTATTTATTTCTCATATTCAAACACCAGTGAGGTTGAAAGGGTAGAGATAAGGGGGTGAAAAAAAGAGCCTGCGACACCCCATTCTTTTTTCTTTTTTCTTTTTCTTTGGGTGTGTGAAAAGTCTCTTACTCTGTTGTTTTTCCATAGCTTTTTGCTTATCCTGGTGCCTGCTCCACAATTCTACCCAAGATGCATTGCAAGCAAGGAGAGAAAGACAGAGAGAGAGTCAGAGAGCTGGTTGAAAAGGCATGTATGGTGGGTGAGCATTCAAACCAAAACTAAAATAAAATAAGCATTGAATTTCTGACATTATTAAAAACAAGGTGTTTTGTAATGTTTGCATGTAGCTGTCACCTGACCTTGACAAAAATGAAAAAAACTCTTCTGATCATCTCCACTCAGAAGCTACTAAGGTAACATTACAACACACCCAGAAGCTCCCAGCACAGAGTCCTGGGGAGCCACACAGTGACGTCAGAATGAGCTTCAGCTCCGAGCACGGGCCACCTGATTTCATTGACTGCATTTGTCTGGCTCTCCAGGGCAAAGGTGGGAGAGAAAGAGAGAAGGTTGATTTGGAAAAGAGCATGGGATGGGGGTTGAGAGGCCGATTAGCCAGCGAATGAAATGGAGCAGTTGCAGAAGCCGGGATGCAAGTCTCACAGCATTCTGTAGAATTGAAGGTGCAACTTCTAACAGGTAGAGAAGGGGTGCAAGTAGGAGAGGTGTCAGGGTGGTTGGACTGAAAGTCCCCTGTATACAGACCCAGAATCATTTTTGGAAAATGAAGAAATAAAGATGGGATGATTTTTTCTTTAAGTCAGTTTGACCAATAGAAGGAAGAAAAAACTTCTGGGACATTATACATTTGCTGGGACTGTTTACTGGGGAGTGATGCTTCCACCCTCCATGCTGAGAGAGCAAAGGGAGCTGCTATTTTCTACAGCACGCCTTGCAGAAACCTGCAGTAAAGGCACAGACCAACACCGATTTGTCTGTCGATGCGCATACCTCTGGTTTCCCCTTGACCGCTACTGCAGATTTACACGTTGGAAGAACAAAACAAGGACATGCATTCCAGATACTAAGAGGCCGACAACAGAACCTCAGAAAGGAGGCAAACAGTTGCACAGATGTTTGAGGAAAGGGAGACAAACACACGCAGTTCAGGCTGGGGGACAGGGATATATTCCAGACACTTTTCCAAGTCTACTTTATTCATCTTTCACCAAGAAAAATTTGAATATTTATCTTTTTTTTTTCCCCAAATCTGACTTTTGAAGATCATTTCTAAACACCATTTAAGCATATTAGTTTTTTAAAAGCCATTTTCATCTTTTGTTAGCAGTGTGTTCAGTCAAAGTGTGTGGAATACAGCAGCACCTGTAAGAATCTGTCTGCAACAAGTGAAGGGGTCTTTTTTTAAAGACGGCTGGAAGAGGGGTGGGAGTATAAGGTTGATGAGCTTGGGTCAGGGAAGGAGGGGGTTACAGTGCACATGCAACCGGGCTGGAGTGGTGTACACACCAATCGAGGCAATAAAGTTCTCCTCGTTCAGACTCCGGGTATCAAAATGGCGGGCTCCCTTGCCCGTTGGGTGGTGTGGCAGCTGCAGGTGGGGAATATTCAGGAGGCCCTGAGGTCTGGCGGTCTCCATACGACCAGAAGGACTCTCTTTACTCCCCGGGCTGCCAGCACTGTCTGTGGGGCTTCGTTTGCGTTTTTCTGGGTCTACCGAGTCGCCAAAATTAGGGGCCAAAGACAGAGTTCACCACAATTAAAGAAAAGTAAAGTATGAGGAGATTTAAAATGACAAGAGGATTAAAAGTATTTGAAACAAGCAAATTACAGTTTTGGTTAATGTTTCAATCAAAGAGTCAAAGTCTAATATGCGCCATGAAGCTTAATATAAAGACAATGCAAAGACAGGGACAAGTGTTAGTAGCACGGGCACACTGCTTTTATGCTCCTCAGCACAAACACATAATCTGAAATGATCCTCAATGTTTCTATCAATTCCACTACCAAAATTAAATGAATCAATTTCTGGACTGAACTACAGGACATACCTTTGGTTTGATAATGTGTGCGAGCTATTTCCAGTAAGCTGAAGACACTGGCCATTCCTCCGAGGCCTGCATTAGTGTAAGAATGCTCCAGGCTGGAAACCGTGCACTTCACGATATCCAGCATGCCCTTGTAAACCTTTCTGCTCACCTCCTAAAGAGACAAAGCACAGTAGCAAGTGTTACAATGGTGTCAACCTGACAAAAATGAACACAAGCAACATTAAAGGTTCAGTGATCTCGTTTCTCATCATAGTTTGCTCTTAGGTCCCGGTCTTGATGCAAGTGAGTTCAATTTATTACAATGGAGAGTGCTCTTCTATGTAGTAACTACATGTCAAACTAGTGGTTGGTTAGGTGTTTATCCAACTTCCTGGCACAAAGTCGAGTCTCTTTCCACTGTGGAAGTAACCAGATTTTAAAAGGGGAACAAAATAAAAAGCAGAGCAGAGCAAAAGCAGAAACTGAAGATTCTGATGATAATAAAAAAGAGTTTGAGGTGAACACAGAGGTGTGTGCACAATTAAAACATGAAAAGTAGTACAAAAAAACGACATTTAGAAATAGGGCTGTTACTATAAACCCAATATTACTATTGTATACATGGCCTGTAAGTGAAGAAATGCAGAAATTCACTCAAAATTCTGCTCCTCACATTAAAATCCCTCAACAACCTGTCCCCATCCGACGTGACTACTTTCCTTCTCATCCACCATCCCAGCCTCCACTCCTCTGAATCCAGCCTTATGTCCATTCCCCTCGTGACCACGTACAAAAACTTTAGGTTACTATGGTAACCACGGTTCTCTGAAAACTGAGTGAGGTATCTCACTATGGGACGCGCTCTCTGGTGTGACCAATCACGTGCCTGGCATGTTGGCACCCAACCCCCTTTATAAGTGCCTGCA
This sequence comes from Telmatherina bonti, assembly GCF_933228915.1. Lineage (NCBI taxonomy): Eukaryota > Metazoa > Chordata > Actinopteri > Atheriniformes > Telmatherinidae > Telmatherina > Telmatherina bonti. The sequence goes on along the minus strand of NC_136619.1, from coordinate 35,940,260 downwards.
GACACGTGCCTGACATTCTAAAGCATATTTCTTCCACGTGCCCATTCAAGAAGGGCGGTGCGGTGAGATACCTCACTCAGTTTTCAGAGAACTGGGGTAACCATAGTAACCTAACATCTCTTTAAAACCTCGCTTCCTATAGTGAGATACAGAGTGAGGTTTGAAAGACAACTGGGGAGACCATAATTTTTCAATTACCATTCACATCCTCAAGAACTCTCTCTCTAAAGTTAAATAATTTGTTTCAGACTTTAACAGGCTTCTTCAGTAACATTTTATGTAATTATTTTTTATATTGCGCTTTGTTTTCTTGTTTTGAAAGCTTGTAAAGTATCTGTGTTTTGAAAAGCACATATAGAATGTATTATCATCAAATAAGGTTAATTGGTTTTAGAACTATACGCCTAAAATACGTCCATAATAATGCTACTTTTTTACCCCTCAGATGGTTGAAGAAAGAAATTCTGAATAATTTAAGAAAATTGGTACAAAAATATATTTAAACACCTCGGTTCTACCTGCAAAAGTAAAACAGATATGATACATATATCAGGCAGAACTTCTGGTACAGATCAAACATTTTAATGTTTATTTTGTAGTCAATATTAGGTTCTTCGTCTAGTAAAAACAAGCATCTCACCACGTCACGTATGATCTCCTGTCTGGCATCTTCTTCTGACTGAACGGCTCTGTTCAGCTTACTCAGCACGAAGACGCGAAGCTGCTCGTTCTCCAACAGGCGGCGTACTTTTTTCATGTTTAGCCAGCCCACCCCCTGTCCATCCAGAACACTCTGCACCACTTCCTTCAAGAACTGCTGGTTCTCACTAGACCAAAGAAAAAAAAAAAAAGTGTCTTATTCCGATTCATATTCATATTAATTACAGAATCCTTGATATGAACCTTCATATTGACCTTTACATGAAAAAAAACACTTGAAATGTTCTTCATGTGTTCTAGTCTTTGTGTTCTCAGAGAAAAAGTTTTGCACTGTTTAAAAAAAAAAAAAAAAAAATCCCCACCTTGTGTTGTTTACTCGCCCCTGAGGTGAAGGTGATTCTCTCTTCACTGTTGGACTGTGTTTGATTACTGAAGACTTCTGGTCCACAAGGGCTCGAGGTGCGCGTGCTCCTGGAACAACAAACAAACAATGAAGCTTCTGTACACAAAAGGTGCCACATAACCAGAATGTATAAACAAACCTGCAAACTACAAGCTCACTAGACACAAGAGCACGCAGCGGAGGTGGACTGGAGCCATAAAACACAAAATAAAACCTGCTCACCAGGAACTGCAAACAGCACAGGAAACAGTTCTCAAAGTACTATTTTTGTGAGCTACAACATCAACTAGGACGGAGAGTCTCTTTGGGGAGAGGACAGACAGGTTTGAAATTCACTGAAGGTTATCTGCTGCTGAACAGACAAATTACTGGAGCAGCTACGATCTATTATTACAACAAGAGACGTGAAGGACAAATCAAACAGGGATGTGGTGCGAACACACACACACACACACACACTCAAGAGTCCGAACGGTGCTCTTTGTAGTGGCATCACACAATAGCAGTAAGAAAAAAGTGAAGGTCAGAATGAGGACGGTGTGTACAGCACTACGTCAGTGACATCATGCATGGCAAAAACAATGAAGTGAGTGGAGGAATGGGGTTTGTATTAGTATACTGGTACGATGCAGTGGGATGCTTGCCACCCGTGACTAAACCAGTTATGGGGGTTGGCTCAATCATTAAATCGGTACATTAAGATATAATCAATAAATGCCACTCTATACTTATTCCTACTCACTGTGGCTTATTCCAAGCCAATACATTTGAGCTCAATTCAGTGCAGTTTTTTTTTTTTTTATGTCCCTATGAATCAAGTCTTAAGTATTTTTATACATTTTTTTTTTTTTTTTTAAGAACAGCTCACCTCTATAGGGGTTTTGGGCCTAAAAACAAGAAACAATTTGTTTATCTGGTATTTGATTATCAAGTTTTAATATACCGGAAAATAATTTGAAAAGATGTTGATGATTCATCCTACATTCAGAGACGTGGGCAAACTCTCTCTGATGTAATAACTTCTCATGTGTAGCATTTTTTATGTCAATCCTCATGGCGATTATGTAAACCACAAATTTTCAGGTATGCAAGTTAACTCATTCTGACCCGATGCATCATTTATTCATTCATTCATTTATTTATTACCTATACCACTTAGTCCAATGAAGGGTCACGGGGAAGCTGGAGCCTATCCCAGCATTGATCAGGTGAAGGGCAGGCTACACCCTCGACAGGTCACCAGTCCATTGCAGGGCACCCGATACAACACGTGCATGCAACATAGAAAGCTCCGCCCTATGTCCTGCCTGCAGGCTGCGTCTGATTGGTCAACTGCTAGGGGTACTTATACTGAGCAGTGAAGGCTTTCTTCTCGTGAATGTGCACAACCTGGAGAAGATGACCAATCACTGAGTCCGTCCCCCAGGAAGTCACTAAATTTTCGAAGTAGAAAAAACTCTCTAAAATATATAGTCACCGTCACCATTGAAACCGAAGTAAGCGAGCGCTGGAAAACTCAAACATGCATTTAGGTGATAAAAAGCAGCCCCGCTTATATGTCTGATGAGTATTCAACACTAGAACACTGTAGAAAGTTCAGAAAACTAGAGGTAGCATCATAGAGCCCCTTTAACTAGTTTTCAATTAACCTTATAATGTGTTAATCTTGCATATGTCCCCTAATTATCTCCAAGTCAAATAGTCTCCATTTTTCCACAAGTTGTTGTACTCAGTTTCAGAACCAGTTTCATATAACAAATGTGATAAAAATGCATCCCTAAAGGAAAGTAAAGGTGCCCACTCTTGTAGTCCTGAGCATAGGAACCTTACTGAAATTACAATGTGTACGCAGGCGTGTTGTTCCCAACAATGCTGACTGTACCTGCCACTCCTGCATGTCATCTACATGTCACTCAACTATACTGAATGGACTTTACGGTTTTATGTTAAAGGAGCAATCCGCTATTCTTTATTATTGCTGGACCTTTCTACTGGCAGGGGCATAAAGCTGCTTATGGATTATAAATATTATGAGGTAAAACTGACACTAAGTGAAAGCATTTATAACAAATAGTAGGCGCTCCAGTAAAGTATCTGCTATAAGGATCCTTCTAGTTATTTTTGTAGGACAGTCAGCAAGTCTAGGAAAGTCCACTGTCGCACATATTGCTTAACCTTACAAGTTAAATGTGCAATTGGCCCCGTGTAATGAGAAAGATCGAAGTTAAATCAATCTTAATAGAAAGTCTGAGCCAGCAACAGCTTTAATGCATCTGCAGAAGCAGTTTGGCTCACAAACTAAGTTAGAGAATCCTGTTGACCAGGCCAAATCGAAAGTCAGAAATCCACTCAACTTCAATGAGCTGCAGACAATTGCATTCATACATGTTTCACGTTAAATGCACAGACACACAACAACACAGTTACAGTGAACAGTTTCTAATTCGTGATCAGTTTTCTATTAAATATTTAGGAGATTTCAAATATATATGTTTGTGCTTGTATGCAAGAGCTCCTCGAACCCAAACATCTCTGTTACTGTTAGATAATTAGTTCCACTGACAGTCTGTGGAGGAAACTGACACAAAGACGTGACTTACACTGAATGACACACAAAAAGAAAGACAAAAATAAGCTTTTATGAAACAAAGAACAAGGTAAAATAAACTTCTTAAAACCTTTAAACACAGACAAACAAAATTGCGTCCAGCAAGTTTGTGAGTTATATTTGTTTGAACTGAACCCAATTTGTTCATATTCGCATCCGATAGATATATAACCGACCAATCAAAGAAGCTGTGTTGACTGTGAGCTATGCAGGTGTCGCTTTGTCGCTGCCATTTCATTCAAACTTTATATCATCATGGTCGAGCGTCTCTTATTTTTGCTCTGCTCGTTAAATCTGGCATATTTACACCCTGTATTGAATGTGTACAAAGTGTGCGCATTGTCCTCATTAAATTAAATAAATAATCAAATAATTAAATAATCAAGTAAATAAATAAATAAATAAAGCAAGCAGGTAATTGCTAAAGCAGATCCTCAAAATGTCCAGCAGACATCTTAAAGTTCGCCCTGAAGCAGTCGTGGTCCAGCTTCAGCTCCTGGATTAAACCATGAAACTCCAAGTTCTCATTTGTTTTCTAGAACAGGATGAACGCAGCACCTCTTTTTGTATTTTCTTTTCCAGCATCATCACACTGTTATTGTGGTTTAATGTGGAATCAACCTTGCAAGTTTGTTTGAGAATTTTTATCATTTATTTGCAATTTCGCACCACACTTTGTGTGAACAGACAGAAACATTGATAATTCACCTCAGAATTATTCGCAATTTTGAATGTAAAGGCCTTAAGACTGTCTTATGAGCCAAGTTTTTAAACTAAGTAATGTATACGGGGTTTGTATGTAATGTAAGTGGCTCGCATGCTTTCATTTTCTTTTGTTAAAATTTAATTGAATATTTTATATCCATTAGTACTGGTCCTGCTAATGATGTTTTACAAATGCACAACTTGCATTCACTACAGTGCCTTGCAAAAGTATTCACCCCCTTTGGCCTTTTACCTAATTTGTTACATTGCAACCTCTAATTTGACTTTTTTTTTTTCAAATCAGAATTATATTTGATGGATCTGCACAAAACAGTCCAAGTTTTGAAGTGAAATGAGAAATATAAATTTTTAAAAAATTCCCTTGGGCAAAAATCCCAGTGGCAAGATGTGGTGAACTTGTAGAGACTTATCAAAAACGACTTGCAGTTGTGATTGCCGCAAAAGGTGGCTCTGCAAAGCACTGAAATTGGCGGGTGAATACTTATGCACATTGATGTTTTCTGTTCTTCTGTCTCATTTGATGTTTGCTTTACAATAAAAAACATATCACGTCTTCAAAGTTGTGGGCATCTTCTGTAAATTAAAAGATGCAAACCCTTGAACAATTCCTTTTGATTCCAGGCTGTGGGGTAATGAAACACGAAAAATGTCAAGGGGGGTGAATACTTTTGCAAGGCACTGTACATTAAATAACTAAGAATAAAAGGCAATTCAGTGAACAGCTAAGCTTAGTTAGTTTCTAAGAACAAAAAGGTTAAAATAAAAGAAAAAAATCAAATACATAGCAAATCACAGAATCCAACATAGAAATAAATAAAAATAAAAAATAATAGGGTAACACATCTCAACATGCAAATGAAGGAGAACAAAAGTAACTAAATAAAAGATAATTATATGGCTTTAGTTAAATAAACCTTTGTGAGAGTTGTGAGGACTTTTGTCCTCCTTCATTTTGGATGTTGACATGTTCTACCCCTTTTTGTGTCATTACTTCTTTAATGTGCATTTGTAATGTCTAATAACTTGTCTGTTGATTTTAGTTGTTATTGTTCTACATCTTCTGGATGACTGAAGTTTCTTTTAACTGAAAAAAAAGAGCCCACATCAGTCCACATCATTCATTTACCATATTTAACCATCACAAGCATCCAAAACACCTTGAAAAATTTGTAACTGTAAAAACTCCAGTCTCCCAAACTCCACAGGGAACAAACATCTGGTATTAAAATAACAGTCTTGCTGGAAATGACAATCAGTACATTTCCCATCAAAACCCAGACCTCTAAGTAAAATAAATATTTTTCATTGCTTCTCTTTAGAAATTGCAAATGTAGTCACTGCTTATTGTGCTCAAAACGATTACAGCATGATTCAGCCCAACCCCCTTCTGTACTTGTGTGAGACAAGAAAACAATGACAAACAATGGATGTCAGTAAATTAGTTTAGTGTCTTCTATTCTGGTTCTGCATGTAACATCCTGTTCTGTGTCCTGCCATTCCCCAGTTTCCTCATGGACAACTGCTGTATAATATATTGCTCCACTTTTTCCTGCAGATCCCTCAGATCTGCATCTGCTGTTCTATGATGACGGTACTTTTAGAAATGAAATTAAACAATCTTGTGAAGTCACAGCTACGATGAATGAAAGTGTGGTAAGAACAAACATTCAATGTTCCACTGGATCTTTGATGAATCACACAGTGACAGAAATGGAGAGAGACACAGGGGATGCTGGGAGATGTAATTGACTGGCTTGGAGAAGCATGCAGCTCACTCGATAAAAAGGGCAGAACCCACCTTCTCCGCTCCCCGGGCCGGCCTCTGTAATTATCTCCATTAGAGAATTTAGCCCAAATACTGCACACAAAACCCAGAATTAGTGCCGCAAAAAGGTGGACAGAGAGAGGGACACCGGCCCAGACACAACCAGTCTGAACATCAACCCCGTAACACAACAGACATGCACACTCAACATGGTGTCAAAACTGAAAAACAATTAATAAGTAACAGAAGAATGATGATGATACAGAGCCTGGAAGTGTTCAATAAGATGAATAATGACCAGTTTTTAAAAGCATATATAACATTTTCATCCCCATGATAAGAGCAGAGTGAAGCTTATACTTCGGTGTGTAAGCTATACACACTGCAGTGTGTGCATCAGTACCCTGAACCACATAAAATTATACTAAACATTTAAAACAATGATTATGGATGTTGTTGTTTCTTTCAAAGTTGAGCATGACGCAGTTTAATCAAGAGTCAAGTACCTTATTTTGAGCACAAAACAAAAAGATATAAAGCAGTGACACATGAAATTAGATTATCTCTTATTAAAACTGCTGATGATCCATAAAAGGGACTGACACACGCAGCAACGAGAACCACCAAACAAGCAAACAAGGCAAATACATGTGAGGGTCAAGAGGCAAGTGGGAGATTAGTTTCATTCACTAAGGACAGATTTTTCTGTGAGCATCAAAGATCGAAATGTTACCGCAATAAAACAGTCAGTGTGCAGACTGAAAAGAAACAGATGCCACACTGGAAACGGTGCGGTCACAGAAGAAATCTCTTCTCTGAGTGTGTGCATCAAAAGACTACCATCAGCCACACAAAGAGGAATGAAAAAGGAAGAGGAGGGAAAGTATAAATATGCATGACTAGTAATATCTTACTCCTATGCTGAGAAACGGGATAGAAAAGGTAGGTAGAGGTCACTTTGAAAGGTTAAAGGAATGCCTAGTGAGGGGGCTCAAACAAACTATCACACCAGACGTAACATACCCGGGCTGTCAGGGGAATCTGAACAACAAAGACAAAACACATCATAATCAAAGGAACAGAACATTTTCTATGGCAGCTATTCCACTTGGAGTGGAGCTATTGAGTTCATTTATCATGCTTCTCCCCTTCTTGTTTTTTCTCTCAGCTTAAGTGAAAATCCAGAGTAAACAGCATAAAAGCTCAAAGGCAGAACTACAATTGTGAAACTTGTTTTTGAGTGGATTTTCCAGTTAAGAGAGAAAAAAGCTGATCTTCCCAAAATACTCAATATTCTCCTTTAAATAGTGCCATATACTGTATGTTTGGCAATCCAGAGGGAGAAAAGTCAAGCTGTAAAACATTTCTACAAACCTGCTTGCTCCATTTCCTCCTCAACATCAAAATTAAAATACTCTTTTCACCCAAAATATAATTAGAAAGAAAATTAAAAATGGGCAGAGAAGGACAAACAATAAATTAATCAAGCAAAGAAAAGAAATCTATGCTTTTTAATTAGTACCATTTGGTCTACATAAGTTATGGGTTCATTTATGTCTATTTAGTTTAAGAATGGAAATTTTCTGAAATTTTTAAATATTTTAAAAAGGAGATTTAAAAATATGACAAAGACTTCAAACCTCAAGGCAGTGATAAAAAAATTATGTTGATAATGGAATTATTATATTTTAACAAATTTTAACCTCAAATGGTGTTAATTCCTCTTTTTTGAGTCTTTACATATAAGCACTGAACAAACTACACCGAACAGACAGCAAGATGGCAAAATCACAGATCTCTTGAAGAGCAGTAATACATGTAAAATAAAAAGTTTGTATTATTTAGTTTTTCTTACCTTTCAGGCTGGGAAAAGGCGTTGATTTCTCTCTTGCTGCTTTGTTGGGAAGTGCAAGATTAGACAGACTGAAACTGGTGCCGTGGTTCTTGTATAGATTGCCTGTAATGATTAAAAAAACAAGTCATTAATAAATAGGATTCAAACTATGAAGCAAACACTGGCAGCCACATGGAATAGAAATGTTCATAATTCACACACATTTAGTAGAAAAATCTGTTTAATTTAATGCAGTGGTGGTTTTGTGACAAGACACAATGAATCATCATAAGTTACACATGAGATGTGTGACTCAAATTCAGTTTTAATAGTACACTGCAAGGACCAAAAACAGTCCCACCAACAGAAAATAAAATCAGAAAATAGGTTGGACACTAATATTTCACTGGCCACCATTATCTGTGATTACAGCACTCACTCGCTGTGGCATTGTTTTAATAAGATTATGAAATGTCACAAGTTTTATTTCCATCTAGTATTATATTAATGTTTCACCAAGATCTTATACTGATAATGGGAGAGTCTGGTCACTGCGCAAAGCCTTTTCCAGCACATCCAGTGACTCAGTGAGGTTTGGATCTGGACTCTGTGGCCAATCCATGTGTCAAAATTATGTCTCATGCTCCTTAAAACACACTTTCACAACTTGACCCTGACGAACCTTGCCATCGTCATCTTGGAATATGGTCGCGCCATCGGGAAGATGGAATCACCTGTTTTATACAATAGACACAATGCATGATGGCTGCATCACATCATCTGCTGCTCTCCTGATGCACCCGTCACTCTGGATCAGGGTAAATCTGGGCTCAGACTACATGACCTTTTTGTATTGCTCCAGAGACCTAATTTCAATGCTCCTCAGCAAGTTGAAGCCTTTTTTCCCCAGTTAGTGTCTCTGATTATTGGTTTTCCTAAGGCTACGCAGCTTTTTAGTGCCAAACCCTTAAGGTGCTTCCAAACTGTTCACATAGAAATGTTCTTACTTTTAGTTCTAATGTTTTTCCTCAATTTCATTTCAAATCAAACTTTATTTATTTAGCGCTTTTCATGCAGAAGCATATCAAAGTGCTTAACAACGTAAAAAACAGTTTAACACTTACACACAACCTAACCCTTCCCCTGACTATTTATGCCAAAATAAAAACTATTAACTTCAGATTCTATCTCTGTATCACCAAGCATTTAAGTTATCCCCGAAAACGCCATCATTCAGGATTAATTTCTGACCTAATATCTTCCTCAGAGACAATGGCTCCCTATTATGCTTCCAGTTTTTAATAATGTATGGGACCATTCTTAACCCAGTTTTAATCATTTCTGCAATCTCCTCAGATGTTTTCTCTGCTTGATAAATGCAATTGATTTAACCATTCTTAAACAAATATCTTTTCCACAAACACAGGAGGTCATGGAAAAAGTTGTTTGAGAAATAAACCACTACTTTTTGCATTAATCGGGTTTAATAACTTATTACAATCTCTCATGCAGCAATTATCCAACAGGAACCTATAACTCATAAACCCAGGTGGAAACCTTTATTGGCCAGGCAGTGTATATAACTACCTTAACATCACCTTCAGTTGCAAAATAAATTTTTTACTGGCATTTTTGATGGATTCTGACATTTTTCTCGAGCATGTCAAATAAACTGTTACAGAAATGTCAGTAGGCTTTGTCAGTGCAACCAGTATTATGCCCATATTGGTCCAACTTAACCACCAGCTGCCTGTAAATGCTAGGGATAGTAAGGGATTTGTTTTAAGAAATAGCAAGGTATATCTACCTTTTTTATATTCTTATACTTTACTTTAAGTCATGCCTCCATTTTTGTTGCAGCTTGTGCAGCTATGACAACTTAACCTGTAAATGTTAATCTTATATATTGTGTTATAACACTGAGCATTATAAAGAAAACTGAAAACGAGGCATCTCTCCTGCTAATATTGTTAATATTTTTAAAATAAAAAGAGGAGGGGGGGCTCTTTTATGACACTGCATTACACAAGTAGCACCGTATTTCACTGTGCTAACCCACCATTTTTAATACAAAGTTGCAAACTATGTTTATAACTAGACTGAAGATAATCCAAAATCAAATGTAATTTTCCTTACTGGCAAAGGACATGAGTCCTCCGAACCCATCATTACTGCTGTTGGAAATAGTGGAGTTTGGCGAGCTGTTGCGTGAATCCCCTTCTCCGTCAGACTCTCCTGGAAGTCTTAGGCTGCTGGGACGTAAAGGCCGCTGTGCCCTAACAAAAAAAATAAAAGGCCCATAATTTAACATGTATATTGGGCACAAACAGGACTAATTCACAGGACACAGGAGACTCACAAGCATTCACACCATATAACATCACACCACCAAAGATTCAAGACCACCATGACGAGAACATTGCATGGCTGATCAGAAAGCCCATTTGAATGATGTTATCATTCAAGTGATGAACAAGTTTAACACACTTGTTGCCATTGAGGTTCTGGTTGAATCGAGGGGTGTATGATTCCACTTGTTCTTCAGCATCAGGGTCATCCTCAGAGGGGAAGCCATACTGAGGCTCAAAGTATGGGTTGTCATACTCTTGCTTTTTGTTGGCTGTGTCCACCAGACCGGCATCGGGTGCAGGTCTGAGGAACGGCTGGCTGCCTAATCCCGGGACAGGGTTCTGTAAAGCGACACTTGCTGATGCTTCTATTTCAGGTACTTCAGACTGCTCCTATAAGATTTTAACAGAAATAACAGGAAGCTGCATCAATACATTATTAATATAAACTAATATTGCTTGAGGCATGCAGGTAATATCCAAAGTAAGAATAAAAAAGACAAAAAAGACCACACACATTGTTGACTCCCTGGATGATTGTGCTGGGACTTGAACTTGCAGTTGTGCTGGAGCTCGAGCGGAGAGGTTGTCCATCAGAGGGTTCGGCAGCTCCGTCCGCACCAGGTGGACCCTCCAAGCCATGTCCGTCCTGCAGTTCCTGAAAGTCTTGAAACTCAACCTCACTAGCATCTCCCAGTGCAGCATGGGTAGGCGGATCCAAACCTAAAATGTCAAATTAAGGTCTAACGTTAAAGAAATATTAAAACATATGAATAGCATAAATGTGCATCTTTTAGCAGCACTTACTTGGTGTGTCGCCCTGGATGTCGCCCTGAATCATCTCACTCACCAGGTCCCCAAGTGAAGAATAAGATGAGCTGGAGTCATCGTATCCCTCACTGTCGCTGCCACTGTAGGAAATTGGATTAGTCATAACAAAACAAATGCAACTTAGCATAAATATTTGAGAAGGACTTTATCTTGCCTGTCTGTGGGGTCTGACTCGTTGCCTTCATCTTCCAAGGGGCTTGCCATAGCCTCAACCAGCTGGGAGCTTCCATCATAGACTCTGTAGAGTACTGGCTGTAGTTGGTGTGCATACCACTTGGGCTTATCCCCAATTAAAGATGGATCAAAAACATCTAAAACATATTTGACCAAGTTAATTCAGTTCAATGTATGCAACATCACTTTATTCTTAATATAGATTATTAACTCATTAAATAAGTCTTACTGTTATGTATCCTCTGAAAGGCAAGGTTAGTGGGATTGAGAGCCCATTCTCCATAAAACTCCACTGCCTGTGTGTGAGAAAGTTTATCTGCAAAACCAGAGCGACGTGGCCGAGAGGCGAGAAAAGAGGATGACTGGAAAGCGACCACTGGTCGGGGAAACAGGCGCAACGTGCGAGTGTGCATCTGGAAGCCCTGCAGAACATTGGGAGAATTGAAGAACCGCACCATGGCAACCCTGCAAAACAAAACCAGTTTTAGCTTAATGAATCTTTAGTGTGGAAATCTGACAGCGGGAGGAAATAAATGTTAAAGACTTGCCTGGTGGCTACATCTACCGAATCAACATCATTGCCATAAATTAGAGGGTTGAATTCGGTGGAGGACGGTGAAGCTTTGTCGCGTCCAGGTGGGAGTAGAGGCATCTCCTGGCCTTCCTGGAACTTTTCCAGGTTCAAAATGGGTTGGGTGTTCAAACTCATACTGGCCAAGGCCTAAAATGCAACCATCACATAAATTACAAAAAAAAAACAAAAAACACAGCCGTGGATCTAAGAAACAAAGCAAAATAACAGCGCTGTGATGGCTCACTCCCACAACTGGCATCAACATTTTATTAATAACTTATTTTCTCTTTACGGAATAGCGTGTGTCTGTGGAGACAGAAAAGACAGAAAGTCTCTTTAAATGGGTAACTCGTTGGTATGAGCTAAATTTCGGAAATTGATCTATATAATCCTCCAAAACTGTGCTGAGATGGTTTTTATAAATAAAGAAATCCCAAATTGTCTTTTTACTTTTTTTCCCCCACACTTAAATTTTTCTGCTTTTAAAAAAAAGATGAAGAAACAGTTTTGGATATGTTGATGCCTTCAGTGGGTGTGTTGTTTTGGAGAGGAGGAGCACAAGGGAAGTAAGTCACTATGCATGATTTAAGGGAACTGCTGCAGTCTCAGGAGTTGATGTTTAGCTTAGCATAATGGAACATTTAGTTGCTGGGTCTGGATGAATGTTAACTTTGTCAAAGACAGAAAGAAATCAGCTCCATTTGGTCTCATTTTGGTTACAAGTACACTCACTGATGCCAAGATAGATGCACGCACATTCAGTCATGCTCAAGCCAGAGCTAAGCAGTGTATCAGAAAACTGGTCCGCAACATTCGGTGGCATTGTTATGTATTTTTTGGTTTAAGTCTGGAGAAAGGGAAACAAGTAGTGGTGACAGGCAAAGTAATGTGTGAGAGAGGATTTCCGTGCAGGGGCATTACACATTCCACAGGAGGAGAAATGAGTAACCTTATTTTCAGAGGAGAAGATCTGCTTTTGGGTGATCACGGTCAACCTAACCAGACACTAGGAGGGGGATAAGAGAGATGCGAGGAGAATCACATGAGGGTCTGGGATGACAACTTCGTGACTGACGCTGGAACAGCACATGGTGGAAAGGTTGCAATCATGACCCTTTCTCTTTCTTTTCTTTGTCTCCTTTCAGTAGTACTTCCCAATTTGTCAGTTTTTTGCTGGTACCAGCCAGATGCCAGATGACTGAACTGGATCAGATAATGAAGAGAAGTGATCCTTTCACTGTGTTTGGGCTTCGAAACAGAGGCATTGTGCTTTCACATTTCCATTTTAAAAATCTTTCTCTTACTGTGGTAAGGAGAAAAGAAAATACAATTTGTGTTGTTCTGTAATGATAAAATAGAGCCAGGAGAGCAGGACAATTTGTCAGACTGAGTGAGAGTAAAGTTAAAGAGAATTGATGCAGAAAAAGAGAGATGAAGACAGGCGAGAGATGTATATGCTTAGCATGACAGATGGTGTGAAACACATACAAAGTGATAACTTGACCAAAAACCAGACTTCACCTACAGAATCCGGCCTTTGAGAGACATATGATGGTCATCCATGGTGACCAGCTGGGTAAAACCAGTGGTCATGATGGAGTAATGATGACAGACACAGTGCAAAACAGCAGATCTTTTTCATAAACGCAAATAAAATACTTGCACCCTTGATTACCTAAATAAACCTTTATTAAGTCTTTATTATTGAAATAAATAGACGCCTTGCAATATAAATAAGCTTAATGTTACAAAAGTATACAATAAAAAAAAAAGAAAAAGAAAAGAAAAAAACCTGCAGGAACGGTTTATACTGGTGCGAAGTGCAAGTATTTTTAAACTCAGAGAAGCACCATTATATTGTGGCATAACAGTCTTCACAAAAATCCATAAAACCATCTTCTGTGACATTTTCCATCCACAGATTAACATTGTGAGCTTGTTTCCAAATATACACCAGCAGAACTGAGGCTTTGCACACTCCCACAAACCAGCCTCTCCATCACACACACTCACACAAGGAAAGAGCTGCTAACCAAACATTGCCAACAAACTGGCTCTGATTCAAGGCACATAACTGCAACCCATTTTTAAAATGGTTAAAAGTATAAAGAAATATGAAAATAAGGCAGAAAAATGGCTCCAATTGTATTGGACTTCAATTATGGGACATAAGTATCTCTTACTACACAAAACAGCTTTATTTATATTGACTAAATAGTTTGCGAAACTGTTGCAGACAAGTTAAATTCCCTACATGGTAAATTTATTGAATAAATAATCTTCATTCAAAGTTACAATAAGCTGCAGTGATGTCCCTGTGTAATTTAAGCAAGTGGAAAATAAGTAGATGTTAGCTAATTATTATTCTAGCCTTTTTAACCAGGATTTAATTTGGTTTTTCATTCAAATTTTGTGAGTTTCACTGTCAAAAAGAAATGCTGAAAATATTTCTTCTTCTAGAAGCTCAAATAAAGTATGTTTAAGTTAACTATTAAACTAAAATAAGACTAAGTACTAGACAAACAAGTATTCAGCTAAAGAAAGCTGAATGTTAAATTTCAGTCAGCACTGAGATACTTTATATTAGTAACTTTAATCCCTAAAAAAGATATAAAGGGATTTTGTGAGGTATATTATTGGTACAGTTTGTAAAGTGAAAGAAAACAAAAATAAAAAAAACAAAAAGTTGTTTCCATGAGTCAGAACCAGATTCCAATGTTATGCAAGATAAATGGGTTAAAAGGGGCAAATTAGTTGCTACCACTAAAAACTAAAGACTCTGTTTGGGTCTTAGCATCTGATATTACCTCCAAGAGCTAGAGCATGCATAGAAAACAGAAACAAATAAGAAAAGAATAAGTTGTTAGTGCACTACAAAACCCATTTCACATGTTCTCACACTTATCTACAATACATACAACTCAGCTGAGGAAGGAAGCACCTACTCTTCAAACAGCTGAAAGAGAATTTTTTTACATTTATACAAGTTTGTGAAGACCTAGCAACAAGTCCAGGGTTACAGAAACGTGTTAATAAATTACTTGAGTCTGCCATAAAACTTCCATCTGGGTAGAGATGAATGTTGTCTATTATGATCCAGCAGAATTATGAGGAAAAAAAAAATTACAGGAAGAATAAAGGAAATCACACACATTACCTGTTTTAGATGTTTCTTAAGCTCGCCTGCTTCAGGCTCCGGAAGAGGTGGAAGAGTCTCTGCATTGGTAGGGGCTATAACCTGCAAGTAAAAACAAGGGTTTCGTGTTATTTTGAAAATCATTTTTATTTAAAGACTAAAAATGTGAAACTTATTATTCAACAGATGTGCCTCGCAGTAGCAGATTCATCAGAGCTGAAGACAAACTAAAAAATGCTTAGAAAAAAAAAAAGCCCCCTGCCTCCGTTTTCATGTTTCTTCTCAAAACGGACTGCAGTTTTTGGGCTGTAATTGACAAAAATCTGCTAAAACAGCGTAGCACCATAGTGTGAAAGGTATAACATCATAGTGGCTATTTAAAAATCCAGTCTCTGTTACTTTTGCAGCTGCGCCCTACACCCTATGGTGGCTTTATAAACCGCAAAAGAAAAAAAGTATTGTAATTCTGCCTTTAATTTGTCCATTGTGAAGAAAGAACAAAGGAGATTAGAGAGAGGTGTAAAACATCCTGCTTGTGTACACACCTTGCTGCTGTCAAGGTCAACAAGCCAAACATCGTCTGGCATTTTGAAATCCGATTTGTATAGAAAGAAGCTGGCTGGCACGCCAATTATGTAGGGAGTGGGAGCAAGAAGGAGCTGTGAGAGGAGAAAACATGCAATTTAGTCACTATTTAAATGTTACTGGAACAGAAACAAAACAAAATAATAGCAATGGTCTGAAAAATCCTAATCTTACCTGTTCAGCAGAAGCCATGCAAGTCGGCAATAAGGGGATGACAGGGAACATGTACTCCAGGGGATAGATCATGGCCACAAAGGCCATGACGCTCATAGATAAAGCGTTATAATCTCGTGATTGAAGAATGACCTGAAAAATAAATAAATGACATGTTAAAGGACAAAAGATTTATGAAAGGAAATTTTGTCAGCGTTTGTTGTTTTATTGTAAATTTGCAAAGGTCATGGTCACTCCCCTCTTCATACATTTATATGAATACAGGCACATATAAATATAAATACATATAAATACAGACACACAACACATTCATTCAGCCACTTTGCCCCAATAATATCACCCATCTATTCACATTTCCTTTTTGTTTATAATTCAATCCATGAACAAGATTTTCTCCTTGGATTTCTAACAGCAATATTAAAAACCAAGTTTCTATGAAAAATGAATACATCTGCGCAGAGTGCCTGAAAAAGACGTCATTCTGAGAGCTTTCAGACAGCACTTAGCTCAGCTTGGCTGAATCTTATGACATACACAATTCATCTTTTTCAAAGTCTGAAATGGATGACTATGAGGGGCCAACCTTTCAAAATGGTTTAGTTTTCAATCTGCACTTAAAAAGTTAAAATGCCAATGGAACATTTAGGAAAATGAAAACCATTTTAGCAGGCGGAAAATATATTCAGTCAGATGTCCTTTAAAATTTCCATTCCTCATTTATTTAATAACTTCAGTACACGTGAAGAAAGTGGACAGGTTTTGACTAATAACGGGCCACAAGTAATAAAACTTACAGGAACAGGTTTGATTTAAAAAGGAGTCCAATGCTACTGCACACCAAATGAAACATTACACATGCACCAGCAAAACAAGTTTTCTTTTGATTAAAACTACAAAAATATAAATAGACAGGCTCAAGGTATGACTGATAACAGCTGACACCCTGTTCACACTCATCCGACCATCCTTACCTTGTGCTCTAGCAGGACACAGCTGAGGACCTGCAGACAGGCGTCCACACCCAGCAGCTCTAAGGGCAGGTGCAGGGGGAAGTCGACCATGGCGAAGCGTGAATTGTCAGGCAAGGCAAAGGTGAGTGGACGTTTGAGTTCATGGGGCAGCACCTCCACATCTACACGTCTCTGACCTCCTATTGGTACTGGTGAGCGCAACAATCGGTACACCCAGGATTCAATCTCTCGCAGGTCGGCCAACAGCTGGCTGCCTTTCTCCTCCACAGACAACGCACCAGTAAACACCCGCCACATGGTGTCCCTGCAAAATACATACACCAGGAGCATGCTTAGAGCTGTAGAGCTCACTTTGAGTTGGACTACATGTTATGTCTCTTATTATAAACTTGTTAATTGAATTATATATGTGTTACAATATATGTCACAAACCATTTCTAATGATTCCTAAAGTCAAGTTGATACATTTCACTTCCACCTGCCCATATATAAAAGTTAAACTGCACAAAAAATGAAAAACTCTCAAACACAGTCTGATGTAAACCAAAAATTCAACAAACAGGCTTAAATTGACTCATCATGGTGAAACTATGGTTGTTGCAACTAAGTTGCAATGCAATGAACTTTGCCATTGTTGGAAGACAATGCTTTTATTGCCAAATGTTATTTCTTCATATAGTTGCAAGGAAATTTAAGCAATTCTAAACAATGGGACGTATATGTAGGCATACAGCAGTGTGCTGATTGAACCTTTACCTTCTTTTATTGGTGCAAATAGCAACTAGAGGCCTGTGCAAACACCCTGAGAAATCACTAATCTGAAGAGTAAATGCTACTGAAACATGAGAGGCTCTTAAGCTATTGCCGAAATATTGATGCGAAAACCCTCAACTAGACACACATATGGTGCCATTACCCTTCCTGAAGTGTATACTTAAGAGTGAGTGTGTGTGTGCATCAAATAGGGAGGTAAATCATTAGTCCTTTAGAGCCCTCCCACCAACTGCAGCTGCTACCCAGAGGCAGCCACAGACCTCAATCTGTCAGAGCTGCCGTAGCACAAAATGCTCACAGCTATTATGCAATAGCTCTCCTCCTTCTCTGTCATTGCTGCATCATGTTTCAACCAACATACAACAGAAAAAAAGACCGAGCTTTGTTCAGCCTTTGGCATCTGTTTTCTGTTAAAAATTTTAATAGGAAGCAGCTTTATAATTCAAATAAAGGAGAAATATGGATTTAAAAAGTTAAGAAGCCAATGTGTGATATTGTGTATTAGACATTTAATCCTGTTTTAAGGAGCACACCTGTTTGACGTTTATAAATCTTAGACCAAATGTTTTGTCAAATCAATGCTAAATCAAAAAGCTTAATAATTTATCAAAAACCCAGAGTACAACAAGTACTGCCACAAAAAAAGGAAAAATATTATGAAGACAAGGCACTTCATAAATTGCAGAAATAGCAGTAATAATCCTTTTTAACTAAAATTTAAATACAATCAAAATATTAGAACTGAAAAACATAATGTTTGTCATGGCAGAATTTAATAGAAAATGATGGGATTCAAAGTGTACCCAAAAAGTATTTTCTGTATTTTCTGCTAGATTTCTGACTGCTCCATATTACAGCTGAGTCTGAGAGCCATCTTTAGTAGTGACTGACTCAGATGATGCTGCCTTTACAGCCTCTATACATCATGTAGTACAGGAACAGGAAGAGGCATGCAGGATGCCAGCTGTGCAAAACGCTGAAAAACAGTTTTAAGGATCCATTTTTCAATTGTATATTGACTGAGTCTTAGAAGAAAAAAAAAAATGTCTCTTTTACATCCTGAGCTCTAAATGTGCCATTATAACAACATTTCTAGCATTGTGTCTTTGAAATTACTTGTACAATAAAAAAGCTTAACAAAACAAAAACTGTGCCACTGAAAACTTCAAACTTTTCACTAAAACCTTCATTGCTCAGCCTCTCAAAAACTAAAACCATGAAGGAAAAAAAGCAATAAGTTGAGCCCTCTGTTTTCATAGGACATTATTGACTTTATTCTTGTTTATCAATTAGTATTATTAGTATTTAAAAAAAATGTATGCTTGAAATGTAAAGCCATCCAGGCAGGCCTAAAATAAAGACAGAAAGATGCTGCATTTTGACTAAACAGAAATAATATTTGATGTACTGCAAATAATTCAAACAAAACTGCTTAAATGCACTGTGGATATTTTGGTTTCTATTACTCATCGTCAAGGTGGAGTGTGATAAAGTGTACTGTGAAAACAACACACAAAGGTGCAGATGGCGTGCAACACTGCGTGGAGCCACAGACAAAGGCTCCCGTTTTATTTCAGCAACAGAAACAAACAGAGAGCATGCAGACAGATGAGGCAGCAAACTGGAGAGAGAAAGCAGCAGACACCTGTAGGAACTTTGACTACAACAAAGTTTTGCATGTAAAAATTATGGCAAAAATGGCTTTAAAAAAGATAACTGGGAGCAATAAGCATGCTCACTAATCTGCATTAAAATCACTGCTATTACTCAGCATCCAAATGAGAGAAAGAAGGATGTAAGCTCTAATTTTCAGGTACTTTCCAGCACTGTTTTCATTCCTTTTTATTTTCAGACTCACATGAGCAGCCACTTTACAACTACTTAACCTGGTTGCTGTAGAATTAATGTTCAGTACCTAAAAACTATTTTTTAAAAAGCAGGGGTGTAACAATTCATCAGCATAATGCTCTTTTAGTCTTTCATTTGTCTTTCACATTATGTGAAAGTTTTGGGTTTTTTTGCAAATGTCTGACTGAGCTCAGGAATAAATTTATATACTGATGTTTCTTTTGTTTTTATACGATTTGACATGAATAGAACTGATTGTGTTAAATCAGGAGATAATATTGTTTCATATTAAATGCTGGTTCCTGATTATAAAATTGCCACAATAATCATCTATTTGATGCTTTGCTGTTTTTAGAATGAAAACTGTTTTCGTAAGCACTATCATTTGATCAAATAATCTATCTGATGGAAGATGGATAATCAAAGTTTAATCAGGCTATAATTGAAAAAGGCGTGTTTTAACCTCCAACAAAAAAACACAACAAAATAAGTTCTATTATTCAATTAATATTAATTAATTAGAACCTAAAGTCTCACCTCTGGGTGGCACGTGGGAGCCCAGCTCGTTGAGTTAACCTCTGACTGCAACAGTCGACCAGCCTCTTCAGGATATATAAGCATTCTCTGAAGGTGGAGAAGAAGGGGTAGTGACTGAGTATGCACAGCGAGGTCAGTGTGCTGTTGCGGCTTCGGACTGCCATCTTTGCAGCGCTCCGTCTGTGCTGTGGGGATTTGCCAGCATTTTGCTCGGCACCTGGCTGTCCACCCTCTTCTCCAGAGGCTGGTGGAGGTGCTGATTCAGCGCTGTTTGGTGCCGACAACAAAGTGGGTGGGCCTCCACCGCTGGCATCAGATGCCTCACTTGTGGTCTCGGCTGCCTGTGCTGCCGTCTCAGCATGACTGCTCTTGTCTCCTCGAAGACGATGATGCCCACGCTGAAAGGATCGGTAGAAGTTGACACAGATTCCATATCGAGTAATTCCCGAGTCCTTGTCGGTCAGTGTGAAAACAAAGGAGGAGTCGTCGCGTAAGCTGACTCTGCGCTGGCGTATACTCAGGCAGCCTTCTGGCTGGCAGAAGAACACCACATCTGGTGGTAGTGGGAAGTCATGGTGGTCCTCTAATGGGTATCGCCGGAGCAGCTGAGGAGTCTGGGCCATGCTATCACTACTCGGTTGCCTTAAGAGTAGATAAAAATAAATTTAAAAAATGTATTCTCTTTACAACAAGCAACATACTTACTATATTTAAGTAAACATGTTATCCAATCACTTCATGCATTAAGCACTTGCATCTAAATATGTTCCATAAAGATGTTGAATGTTTTATTAATAGCAAATGACACAAAAAACTAATAAAATGTTCACTTTATTGAATAATTGTGTGCCAACATTGAATAAAAACAATAAATGACCTTAATTCACTCAATA
The DNA here is from genome assembly GCF_933228915.1 of Telmatherina bonti. Lineage (NCBI taxonomy): Eukaryota > Metazoa > Chordata > Actinopteri > Atheriniformes > Telmatherinidae > Telmatherina > Telmatherina bonti. Next base: position 35,919,419 of record NC_136619.1, on the reverse strand, counting down.
TAAAGCTTCAAGATAGCATGTATCTCATGATATAAAGTTATTAATATAGATTATTATTACATAATATAATAAGTGTTAATATATTATATTATGCAGAGCTGAGTATTATATTCTTTGTAGGATGAAGCTGCAGCAACAGCAGCACCACCCATGACTCCCTCTTCTTATGAGTAAGCTCACTTGGTAAAGCAGTGGACAAGTCAGCTTAAAGTCAGATTTAGTACCTACCTTGATCCAACCACCACCAAGTAGTCGAGAAGGCGTGGGCACATTTTCTTTTTCTCCATCTTGGATATACTACGTCCTGTATGTCAAGGCATCCAGGATATAGGTTTCCTGTGGAATCAATGGTGTCTTTCCATCACAGCAGGTGTATAATTGAAGCGCAGGTAATGATCATCTTGATGGTTCAATAAAAGACAATCCTGTAACACAGACCAGAAAATTAAACAAATGCATTTCATGGTTTTGTGGCAAATGCTTCTTTACAATGAGATTCATGAACGTTAAAGATTTCAGATTTTTTTTTTTTTTTTTAAGGGTTTTGAACGTCACAGGCAATCAAACTAAATAGCTAAACAGACTGAGCTTAGCCACACAATCAGCTTTTTTTTCGATTCTCCAACAGTAACACTTATAATTTAGCCCAAGTAATAAAAGTCATAAAAGCATCCCTATAAGGAATAAAGTTAAAAATGCACAGTATGTATCATTAAAACTTTAACACATTTCAAGAGTAAACCTCTCTGTTTCGACCATTTTGTCAGCTTGTTGTTTTACTTGAAGGATAAAGAGAGCCTCACTAAGGTAGTAAGCAGCTTAGGGGTCTTGGTGGAATGAGCACCATTGACAGCTTGTACTATGACCCTTAAAGTCCTGTAACTTGTAGATAACACCAGCAAACTCAGCGAGCATCAAAACAAATGGATATTTCAAAATCATATTCACCAACAAGTGGGGCTGGGCGATATAAAAAATATTCCTATCACGATATTGTTTTCATTTCAGACAATATCAATATATATCACAATATAAATCAAATCACTATATTTGTCAAATGTAATTGTTTCATTGCTCATAACAGAAATGGTAAATCATCAGCAGCAGCTTGTTTTCATTTAAATATTTATTTTCTGTCATAGGTTAAACTTGACAAATATGCTGAAGGAACACAAAACAGTTTCAGATACTGAAAAAAAAGTACAAAAGAAACAAAAGACAATATTAACGGACCACTAAATTATCTGGTCAACGCCATTTAAAAACAAATATTAATTCTAAAAAACAAGTTTTCCAGGAGAACAGGCATAAATAGGACATAAACATTTTTGTATGTCAAATGAATAAGTTAGAAACTAAAAGCAAGTTTTCACAATCTCTCCTTGTATATTTTCTTCAAAATAGCTTATTTTTAAATAAAGATTTGAAATAAAAGCCTTTTTGTTTAAAATGAATCCTTAGTGCATATTAAAGCAGCTTTCAAAAACAAACAAAGTAAAATGCCAATGCCATTCCCAGAATCACAGTTATGCTCAAATTCCCATGGAGATTTCATCCTATTAGCAACAATAACACAATCAATTTCTAAAATTAGGACTTTAAATTGTCCTTTACAGGGAACAGGTGCAAGACTTAACTCAACTGAGAGTGAAATAATGCTGCCATTGTGCTTCCATCACAAAAGATGCAAAAAAAGAACAGAGCAATAGGGCTGGCTTTGAGAAAAAAATGTGAACTGATATCAATTTTTATGTTGGTACTGATTAACAAAATCCAGAATCTAATAATTATAGTTGCACTTTTTTTATTTGTCTGACAAAGTGCACCTTTGGTTCGTCTCATTTATGGACATGCTATGTATTATAGATCAAATATTAAAACAATGTTTAACTGAAATCAAAGGCGGAAATCTGAGAAGACCTGTTGTCACCCAATTGTTAGGCATCTTCTTTTTAGAGAACTTCTTACCGAGGTATAGTGGCTTATTATGAACATAGTGATGCTTCTGTCTGAAATATCTATCTTTCCCCCAACAAAAGTCTTTAAGTATGAAGCTATAAAATGGAAACTCTAGAAAAAAAAAGATCTTTGCTTTTCAGATACAAGTGCTGAGCAGTTTTAATGTGCTATGACCGAAAATACTATTTATAATTGTTTTATAATCCTGATATCCTACATTAGGAAGAAAACAAACTCCTATAACCACACACCATCAGCTGCAACATGTTTGCTGAAAAAGAAGTTACAGGATCGACTCCTACCAGTCATTATCCCATGGCGAATAGCTTTTACTGTAACACCATGAGACATCACATCAGGCCATGCTTCAAAACCTCCACCCTGAAACACAAACACTGTCATGTACAGGCAGTTGTCCATGCACTGATAAACTGGAGGATTAAGAATTTATGTAGAAAAAGAAACAAGAGCACGTATGAAATCTAACTGAACAAGCCAAGACAACAGATGTACATCACAAACCCTGTCATGAGCTTCAAAATGACCAAACTCCTGTTAATGTAACTGTGGCAAACAAAATGGAGTCTAAATACTGATTCACAACTTTGTCTCGCACACAAGAGCTGTATGGAACTACAAGCGTGATTCTTTTTACTACACATTCCCACAGACTAACAAACAATGCATATGTGTTTGCAACAAATATCTTGTTTTAAGAAACAATGAGAATCTAGTGGCGTGTGGAAATATTCAATTGTGCAGTGTTAGGAAACCATCAGTACTGAAGAAGTGTCTGTTACCTTGTACTGGTTACAATGGAAAACCAATACCAGAAAAGTCAAACCGAGCTGCCATGTAATGGAAAGACAAGTGTTGATGTTTACTGGAATCATTTAACCAGCAGATTTTCTGTAACCAGTGCATTTTATGTTAATTTTTCTGTAAAATATACCATTTCAGTTTTAGTTATACACCTATATCTTTCTGAAAAAGCATTTTTAAAAAAGCATTATTAGTAATATACAGGAAGAACTTTAATACTGTTTTCCTTAAGCATTGTGGTGATGACATTACAAAAAAAGATAAATAATAATAATGTGATTATATATAAAATACAATACTAGATCTGTACTCTTTTCAACTGCAGGGACATTAGCTTCATGCTTGAGACGTGTTGGTTTGACTGACAAAAAAAATGAGCCACGCAAAAATAACTGGGCAGATAAATGGACAGTATGTAAAACAGGACTGATACTACAGTCACACTTCCTGGCAAGAGCTGTCATTAAACACAGCAGTGACAGCACAGCAGTGTGTGACACTGCTGTATCCAGAGGACATTATTGGGGATTTAATCACAGCAGGCTTTAGATGCATTATGGGTGCAATTATGTCTAATAACTCTACTTGTGGGCAGAGAAGCCATTGACATGAGGACATAAGTTCTATAAAACAAACAAATCTTACGAAGTTCAATGGTAAATTTATCTTAATTTAAAAAAAAATCTAATTTTTTACCACAATGCCACTGACAACAACAGTACCATAATATAGAGGTTAACCTAACATGTCTCCAAACATGCTGTTCATTTGATAAGCAAACAAGTTTGTTTATACTTAACAGTTTAACATCTGATCTTGCTAACACAGTTAAATGAAATACTAGGTGATGTGTGTGCATGTGTCAAAGCAAGATATAGTGAGTTCAAACAACCCTTCACAGTAAGCTCAAACATCTTGCTAAGTAAGCTTAATGTCAGCTCTCATCACACTTTGCAAAATTATTCAAATTTGCTGAGAGCCTGATAGATTCTCTAACTTCTGCATGATGATACAGAAGTATGCTGTCGCTTAACATAAGTAGAAATTGTCGACTGGTATTAATGCATTTGCACATGTCAAAACAAGTATTTTTCATGATTTAAAATTTTTTTACAGAGTTTATGCATGGCAAAAAGATGCACCTTGCTCAAAGCACAGCTTGAATAAAAATAGGAAATAGTCCCAAAATAATAACACTAATAATTATTCCCACAGTCAGGCGTTGGCTTGGGCAAAATACATAGTTCTTGTCCATCTCACAACGCCATCAGTACAACAAATCTACATACAGGTCTGGCAACATGAACGCTTCCTGGTATGAAGCCAAAATGGCTGTTTTATGAAGCAGCAGAGCAGTAGGCAGACTCATCCAGCACAAAGATACACAACCATAAAAATTTTTTTGATGAAGATGTAGGACTGAGCCATGTCTCTGACTGTTCATGACAAGTCGGCTCAGTATTGAATTGTTTCACTTTCTAAAAATGAGACAACAGAATCACAGAACCCTGTTTAATCTGCGAAGGCAAGATAATGATGTAGGTTAACCCAACAAATAAATCTTTTCAGAGTTGTCTGCAGGCAATAGTCACTGGTTATGTAAGCACAGAGAGGAGATGGATATGATTCACAATCTCCAAGATGGATAGCATTTGCTGCCAGTCCAAAGCGAACCAGAGATTACTGCAGAGGTAGACTGTTATATGTATAAATCTACAAGGCCATCCAACCAAAAAACCAATGTTGTATGATTTTAAGAAGCATCAGTATTTATTGTACCAACATGTCCAACAAATAAACTAATATAAATGTTTTTTGGTTCGTAGTTAAGAAAAATTATGCAAAAAGATATGCAGTTCAGACTTTCAAAAGAGGGCAAAAACTCATTATTTTTTCCCCTTAGCAATGAAAGTTTCCAGAAGATATACTAACATTTTGCATCACCTTAAAACCAGCCGATAAATTCAAGATTTAAGGCCAAGAATGTGACAGAAGTTGCAATGACCTTGACTTTTCATCATTTAAGTTAAATAAATTCATCCTCGAGTCTAGTCATCCTCCCTTCGAGTGTCCCCAACATGTCACTTTAAAGGTTTGGGATAAAAGTCAAGTTCAAGTCTTCTTCAACCACAAAATCTAAAGAAATTCCCTCAGGGTAACCATGACATGATGAACTTTACCATACCTAAAATGTATTTAGTGAACTTACAGGGACCTTGACATGTTACAAAACTTAAATCAGGTCATCCTTGAGCTTTTTATAAAGTAAAAAAAAGTGAGTGGAACTTAAGCTGTATTACAACAAAATATAAACACAGTCTATTCTTATTTCGAAACCATCTGCACTTTATTCTTATGCAAATCTTGGATTGCAGCTAATGTCAATTACATCATGCTTTTGTCCTCTATGTCCATGTGTAATCCATTGTTATTCTGCATTTATACATGTTGTACTCCAACAATCAACAATACATTTTCCTTCTTAAATCAATTAAGACAATACCGTCTTTCATTCAGTCACGTTGTCTATATGAACATTTGTCCTTAAAACAGAACTCATATTTGCACACTTGCAAACATACTGGTAAATACAAGATTTTTATTGAATGTGTACAGTTGTGCTCATATTTATTCAAACACTTTCATTAAAGAAGGGAAAAAAACAGCTGCCTGTAAAATAAGCTGAAATTGACTAAAGTAATAATAAATAAAAATTTTATGAAAATCATGACATTATTTTCTAATTCTGGTTCAATATAAGTATTTTTTTAAAAAGCAAACAAATAGGATAATTTATTGTATATTACATCACTCATAAACTAATATTTTGTTGAACAATGTTTAATGTTTCCGCTACAGTCAGGTGTTTTCTGTTCCCCTCAGTCAGACTTCTGCACCTGTTGACAGGTATTTTGTCCCACTGTTCAACATAAACATGCTCTTATTTGTCCAGGACCAATTTCTCTCTCCCTCCATAACTTTCCCTGTGTGGGGACGGTTTTGGTTGCTCCCCTGATAATGGGCGGGGGTATGTACTTAACTTGTACAGGTTTTGAACATAGGTCAGAGGGTGGGGTTACAAGAGTGTGAGTGTGAGTGTGTTTGTATGGATGTATGATTGATGATGACTATTACAAGTATTACACATGTTATTTATTTTTATTTTGTTCTTTTATTTATCTATTTACTTACTCTTTTTTTTCTGTTTGTAAAATTCTTTTTTTTTTTTGTAGACGCTGCTACTCTTGTTTTGTGTTGTTACTTTTATTTAGAGGACCCCCTTGTAAACGATACGGTGCATCTCAAGGGGTTATTCCTCTATCAGTAAATAAATGTTAAATAATAATTTGGGGTTTTTTTTTCTTTAACTCAATTAAATGAAAAAACAGTGTCTTACATTACTAAATTATATTTTTAGAAATGTTCTGTTTTTGTTCCTTTTTTTAAGTCTCCAGTTATTTGGGTGACAGTTATAAATTCAGCCTTTTCTTTAATGAAAGGGTATGAATACATATGAGCACAACTGTATCAACCAAGATATCAACATAAATAAATCTGCAGCATCATGATGGTATAGGTACCCAATAAAAAATCCTAGCCTAAGCATAGGCGTCAATAACTACCTCTGTATTTACCAAGGCGTCATGCAGTCATCTCATAAATAAATGAACAGCCCTATCTCGTGATCTCTCATAAAGCCTGCCACATGTCCACTTCGTGACTCTTTTCATCTGAACCTCCTCCTCTATACGAAACGATGCTTCGGGTGTGATAAATGCAGGATTTGCAAGGGCATGCGATTGTAACAGAGAGCTGTGTTGGGTGTCAATGACAGAGCAATTTACCAGCTGTAGTGTGGAGTCAACTAGTTCCTCCTTTACACCCCAACTGTGGAGACAACGAGGCGCAATCGCTGACAGAGTATGCAACACTAAAATATCCAGATGCCAACGCCTGACAGGTATTATGTCAAGTAGTATAGGTATGGCAAGCTGTCAGGCTTCGACTTGTCCTCGATGTTCAACACACCGAAGCATCCTCTCACCTCCTCCGCCTGCCTTATGCTCTCCTACGTCACGGCTGGATTAGCTAGCAAGCTAACAAGCAGCTTCGTTGCTGCTAACTGTGACTTGTGCGATTTCTTTCACAAACACTAACATGTCAAATGCCAAATACGGTTGCTATATCATAAAACAACGCAGAAAAGCCATAACAAGTGCAACTCAGGGTGTTTTAAGACTACGTACACTGCGTTAGAACATCCTTACCTTGTTAGATTAGCCTGTTAGCCGCTAACGCTTGCTGCGAAGCCAGCTGCCGAACACGGCCTGGGTGCTGGCTGCCCTCCTCGGTCGCGAAGAAGGGAGAGGCGGCGATGTTTTCTCTGAATTCAGCTTGATGTTTTTCCGTTTGTGGTTGACCATTGGAAACTCCTAACAGGAAGAATGACTGAAAAGGCTTGCACCTCTATCTACCTGTCTCGTAGCATGGTGAATGATGCGAAGCGTGCGTGCTTGCGCCTCCCGGCTCGATGAACGAGTTACTTACAACCTGCCTTCACAACATCCTCCTCCTTCTCCTCCTCCTCCTCCTCTTCATCACCAGTCTGCAGGGAGTTCCGCATGCTGACCTAACGGAAGCGATAAATAATTTTACTCCCCACAGAGATGTTAATAGTTTACTCACTTATCATTTAGCTTTATTTTATGGCATATTATTATCTAATAGGACCGATTTAAACCTTCTTCTATAAGACTCCATGCGTGGGTATGACCAGGGCCGGATCAAAAGTGCACAGGCCCCTGGGCCCAGAGTGTTCCAGCATCCCCGTTCCACACCATAACATTGTGTGGAAATTGTGAATTTTGAAATTACATTTCTAACATCTCTCAGCCAGTGAGAAATGGCAATACACTAGACACTGTAGTGTAACTATCTGGCTTTTATGTACATTTTGTTTCATGTCCAAACTGCTGGTGTTTGCCCTACGTGATCCTCATATGGGCGCTGAGAGGTTGTTGGCCCCTGGGCCCGTGCCCATAATGCCCATTGGATAATCCGGCCTTGGGTATGACCCCCTTATTACCACCAAGACCCTATCAGAAAAGTAAACAAATTGTGGTGATATGAAATTTATATGTTGCCTTTATTTTTAATACAGTTTTTAATTACAGTAAACCAGTCTACTGGAAATTAACGCAGGAATGAGTTTCACCTGGGCTTTCTGGGAAACAAAACATTTTATTCTGTTCATACTTCAGAGTTGGTAAAACACTGTCATAGTGACAGCTTTGATGTGGCTGCTGAAAGTCAGATCTGAGTCTATCAACACTCCAAGGTTACAGCCGAAATAGTCATTATGTAAAGGTGCTGGTCACGAATGACTTCACATTTTGTTCTTCATTGCAGCAGAGCTGAAGAAGTCTCTGCTCGAAGATAATCTTGTCTGATCACTACATTGTGTAGAAGTTGTGCAGGGTTGCCCGTCATGTTAGGAAGCTTGAGAAGCAAAGAAAATGGTACTCCACCTCAGATTTGTAAACGTATAACATCAACTTTAAGGAATGAGGCTTGTTTAAATAAATAAATGAATGAATGAATGAAAAAAGATAAATAAAATGCCTGCTACGCCCCTTATTGTAGATATCAGTGTTGCATTTCCAGTCCAGCCTGTTGTTCAGGTTCATTTGTGTCCAGAAGGAACTGTAGACAAGACTTAGTTGACTGAAATTTGAAAATGAAACAAAATAATTGGTTGGAAATCTGAGGCTTTACAAGTCAATATTAGTGCATTTAGATTTTTGACAACTATGATTTTTTTAAATTTATTTTAACTGTTGAAAATGATCAAAATCTCATAACAGTTAAATCTTATTGCATCAGGGTCTGTGTACACCGAGGACGGCCAGATTTCAGCAATGCACTTTTACTGTACCATTTGAAAAATACCTACAATGTATATATTTATTCACTGTTTATTCAAAGTTTAGATTTTTTTTTTTTTTTTTAATTTAAATGTTGGGATTACTTGTACTCAAAGAAATACTCATCAAAAATGTAGTGATAAAGCAGAGGTCAAAACTCAGGAAATTTTTATCCACAAGTCATCAATTAGAAAACAAATCACTGGAAATTTTACATCCTGGTGTGATGAAATTTTCATTGCTGAACATGAAATTATAGTCACTGTGGGGAAATGCTGCTTTAAAGTTTATTTTCTGGCCTTTATTTAAAAAACAATTCAGGAAAGGTAGATGTTTAAGCCAGATTTAACCTTTGGACAGATACTGATCTGTAGATGTGCTTGTTGGCTGCCCACCTTCAATCTTGGTTGATGTTATTGATCCTCTTCACTGCCAGCTTGATGATGTGCAAGTGAAGCATCAAAGTTTTAGAACTCAAAGCAACTTATCTGCCATATCCATTTCGGAAGCTACAGTTTGGTTATTGAAGCATAAAAAAAAACCCCATTAAATTCTTAAACTTTGCTAATTGTACTTTAGGATCGGAGCATCGCAAGTAAATCATGAGATCTAACAAGGGACTGATCCAAAACACATCAGCACTACAGTAGAGCTTTAATTTAAACTGTACATACAAAACAGAAGGTCTTCAGAAGTTACAAGTATTAAAATAGGTTTGCATTTCTTTATATCAATGTTTACAGCGTCACCCTTTGAAGACAAGAATTAAATGACATCAGAGGTCACAATTACAATATATACAGTACAATTAACCTTGATACCTACGGCTTTGACAAGTACATTAAAACCTTAAGAGTCAACATCTGATTCCTCTTGCGTGGATTAGAGTACAGCAAATTGTGAACTGATAAGTTTCAGTTACATTGTATCCCTTCTGTCAATGAGCAAGAGATTCAACTGGGTTAATGTGGAAAATCCCCCCCCCCCCCCTCAACATCAAAAAGAGGTACTTTTAAACTAGATGGTTAGTGTTTAGATAGAAATAATCTGCAAGCAACAAACCAAAAATTAAAAACAAACCTCATTTGGATTGCAAAGGGAAACAGAGACTTTCAAACTGGAAAAGAAAAAAAACCCCACAAATATTAACTGAATTGTGTATGCATGCTCATATGAGTCGACTTCTTTCAAAACAATACGATACAATATTTCAGATTAATGAGGTTGCTGGATGATGACAAAATACAAGAAATAGGTTTGATGCAACATGTGGTCAGAAAACACCAGAACAAAAAGACTTCATGTTTTTCTGCCAAAAAAAAAAAAAAAAAAAACAAACCTCATTTTACTAAAGTAAAGACACTGAAAGACGGCATCCTTATGCTTGCATTCAGTTCAGCCATCAACAGACAGAGCTCATTATTTTATAGAATCAGATGGTGCATATTTAAAACTAAAGTCAACAGGTGTTCACACAGTTAAATCCAACATGGTGATGCACCAGGTTAAGGCAATGCTAAGTGACATTAGATCTTATCAATCACCAGAACAAAACATCATTAACTCATCACATATAACCAAGAAAGCCAAACTAGACAGCTGTTTCATATGAACTTAACATAAATCACTCATCTATATACTTTATATCAAAACGGCAGGTGCAAACAGTGAAATTTGCACAGCCATTTATCCCGCTTGGACAGGTTAAAACGTGTCCTGTAAAAACAATGGATTTATTGGAGAAGTGCTACCTTGCCATGTTGGCTGAACGTGAATTCAAACATGTTGGCTAATGACATCAACAAAACGTTAAAAATAGCATTCATATATTCCAAATTTTTGCTTAACTGGAATAAAGACACATCTGTTGCCGTGTCTGTGACTTGCATGTACTTCCATATTCAAGTAAAAAAAATCTTTTTCACATTTTAGTTGAGGGTAATATTAAATTTAATTTAAAAAAAAAAACAGCCAAACAATTGGTGAGGAAAGAACGCACAACATGTAATGTAAGATTAGAACTGCCATTTCATACCAGCTGTTTAAAAGTTGAAATGTAACCATTTGTGTTTAGACAGAGCAGAAAGGACTTCATATGCACAGTCATGGGATCTTAATGGTGATTTTTTTGAAAGGGCTAAAGACACAATGACAGCACTATCATGTCAGAACAAGTCAGTGTGGTATCATTTGCACATTTTGGCCCTGTTGACTCAATAGAAGGGCAGCTAGAGAGGATTTACAGTGACAAATTTCCATTGAGACTCCTCCATTAGGCAAAGAACAACGCACAAAAAAGGACAACTAAACACCTGAATCTTTGTAATTAACAAATTCAGTAAAAGTCAAACTAATGTTTCTCTCTAATGACATTTTGGTACATTTTTTTTTAAAGTTTAACCAAAATCTGCCCAGTTAAAGCCGCTCTTTTTGAGAATATGTTGAAGATAGCCTATAATAAACCTTTAGATCAAGACATTCATTGTTTTGTGTCAGTATATTATCAAAAATAAATGGCTGCAAAACTATTCTTTTGAAATCAAATATATTCATTTTTTTCATTGCTAGAAATAAGTCATAATTGAAAAATATGAAAAGTACTGTTTGTCAATGAAATGAGTGAAAGAGCATACACGCAATGACAATGATAATCAGGTCAGAGTTTGGTTAGTTGTGAGTCCAACTTTGCCAGAATTCACAGGAAAATCACAGCATTCTTTTTTTTTTTAAGCCACAGACTAACCTTTCCGCAAAATTAGAAAACACATTAGTATCACCTGTTTTAAAAGGTACCAGTACACGGAGTTAAAAAAAAAAAAAAAAAACGAAAAAAAACAAACTAGGTCGCATCACAGTTTCTTGTAAGTGGCAGTACAGTTGACCAGTCATCTGCAGAATTTACCGCCTTTGCATTAGTATGTGATTGTACATTCTTGTGGATACCTCTCTCATGGGAACACTCTATACATTTTTGTGTGAAAAATAAAATACACAATTTACATGAATGTTAATGGGCCTCTAAAATGACCAAGAAGGTTCCTTATGCACTTAAGAAGCTTCCAACTTTCTAAAGTTTACTTCCCATCACTTTACCTGAGCAACTACACCAACCTTTTGATTTCAGTATTTACTTCAAGGAAACAGAACCTGTCTGCTGGCACAACACCCACCAGATGGCCTGCCACTTTTAACTGAACATTAATCCTGTGAACGGCAGGTATGAGTTTGCTCCAGACCAACTCTGCATCCTTTTCTATCTACAGTATTGCACAAATGCAGATGTCACTAATTCAACTGAATACAAGAGTGTAATCCTGACATTTGACACAGCCAGAGCCAACACCTGCTGATTTTAATTAGCAGAAGGGAACAGAGTTGGTGTTCAAGTTTCTCCTCATGAACACTGTCCGTTAGAGAGCAAAGGGACAGTGACGCTTTCCTCTCTCAAGAAGAATCTCAATGCAATAACCAATCCCTGACCAGAGCGGCAGGAAGGAGTCTTTGTTTTCGCTGGATGCCACATGTGTCACAGGGTTCACAAAGCCTCAGAGCGCAACATCAGGACTGCAGTCACTCATTAACATCCCAGATTTCAGACAGCAGAGGGGGAAGCTTCTTGTCCTGGAGGCGAAGGGCGAAAACCTGCTCCGAGTGGACGCTGCTTAATGTGCGAAGGCTCACCAGTTTCATCAACATACGGGGGAACATCAGGTGATCCTGAGGAGATCAATGGAAACACAGTCCTTTTCAGTGATTGTAGTTTGTCTGGTTTCAATTCCTTCAAGTGGCTCGCATTAATGAGGTGCCTTACAATTTCTCCAAATGGCCTCAACCAGTGCACAATTGTTCTTGCGACAGTTCAAGCCCCCCCGCAACTCTCAACAAAACAATATAACCTCAGGCCTGACCCAATGTGCTTGTTGTGATGATGAAAACATGTTTATGCTGACACACTGTCAGTTCCAAGTACACCAGTACAGGTTATGTAAAACCCCGGTACTTACATTTGGTCTCTTTATCATGATGTAGGAGCGCAGTGCGTCCACGTAGGGCTGCTGCAGCCTCTCAACCAAGTCATGATCTTGCACATTTGGCCGATCTATACAAAGTTCACAACACAAAGCATTTACTGGCAAGTTGGGTGAAGCATACATGTTGTGTAGTTTAGATTCTGACCTGCAGAAAAGATGTTGATAGCAATGAGCAGAGCATATTCAGCCTCATCGAGCTGCAGGTCATTCATTCCTTTTGAAAACTCAAAGATGGGGTTAATGAACTCAATCTGCAGACCTGCAGGGGAAAAGATCAGATTCGACAAAAAAAAAAAGAAAAAAAAGAAGGGGGGGTTAAAGGAGAAATATGTGCAAATATGCACATTGATCTTCAGTTAGAATGTTACTGTAGGAAAATGTTGTTACCATAAACAAATATACAAGTTATATATATATTTTTTTGAAAATATTTTTTAAGACTTGACAGAATGAAAAATCAGCAAGTTCACCTGCTTTAGCAAAATCCTCCTTATTATAACTAAAATCCTTTAGAAATGTAATGCTATCGATGGTGGGGTTGTATCGCCGAGACGTCTCGAGCAGCATTATCTGAGGAAGACAAACGCAAATAGTCAATGCAATGAAACAGAAGCAAATTAAAACCTCCATTCACAGTAGAAGCTCAGAAAGTTTGTCATAACTTAAAACCTGATTAGAACAATTTATATTGCAGATTGGACACTGGGTTTTAAGCAGCCTTGTTATCATTAATCAACAACAAACCTCTATGGTAGATGTCTTCAGCAGAGCAATCTGGTCTTCTCTCGTGAGCTCGAGGAAGCCAGGAAGCTGCTTGGCAAAATCCACAATCTCTTGAACGGACATGATTGCGAGCTCGGTGAAGTGGGCGAATCGCTGCTGACGCACTTCTCGGTTCTGCAAATCCTGACTCTGTGGCCACGGCTACAATGAATGAAAAAAGGTAGTCAGGTACACTTAACTGTAAAATGTTTCAAAGGGAGTCTACACTGAAGACAGACTTCAGTTACTTCACAGGCACACACGTTTTACCAGCATCGAACTTTCTTTTAAAAAAAAAAAAAAGAAAAAAAAAAAATTTACCGTGACTTTTGGCCGATCTAGAAAAGACCTCTTGTTGCATTGCTTCTGCATGGCCACCAGCTTCTCTATCATCTCCTGCTGCTGTGGATCAAGCGTGGCCACTTCCTGTGGCGGGGTGGGTGTGACCACTGTTGACGTGCGAGCCGTTTCCTCTTCCTGCTTCTTCAGCTTTTTCAATCGGATTTGTTCCTCGGACAGCACACCTACAGATCAAACAAGACGTACATCTTTCCTAAACTTCAATCACACACTGAAACCCAAATGCACAGAAGTCTAATTGACATGGATACTTACACTGCTCCAGCATACCCGCCTCTCGACACTTGCGCAGGCGACACTGCTGGCACTTGCGGCGCATGTACATGTCCATTTCGCAGCGGCCGTTGTTCTTGCATGAGTACTGGGCACTTTTAATGACGCTGCGCCGAAAGAATCCCTTACAGCCCTCACAGCTCAACACGTTGTAATGGAATCCAGAGGCCTTATCACCGCATACACTGCAAACCTCATTACCCAGCATCTTCGGAGCAGGCCCCTTCTTTCTCTTGACTGGCTGGCCATCTATACACGCGCACACGCACACACACACACACACACACACACACACACACACACACACACACACACACACACACACACACACACACACACACACACACACACACACACGCACGCACACACACACAAAAGAAAGTTATGAAACTTACCAACCATTTTAGAATACAAGTAAGAATTGTGAGAAAAGAGGCATTTCCTTCTTGCATCTATGTTTATTTTAACACTGTTTTCAAGGGGCTGCGGTGCATTTTATTAAGGATGGCATAAAAAGTTTATTTTTTATTTATATTGCAATGCAGATGTGGATGATTTAGAATCAGTATAGAAATTTCTTTTTTAAAAATAGTTTGTTGAAGCTGTTAATTTATGTCACAATCTTGAAAAACACAAAAGGCAGAACTCCAAATTTCAGAAATGTGATGGCATGATAGCTGAGTGTGAAATCAGGCTGGAAACCTTGGCTTTAAAAACCTAGTACTAGAAAGGAAACTAGGAAGTACTTCTGCTTTGACGGTTGGCTTTGTTTGCTCTGAAACTGCAACACAATCAGCTGTGCTGGTCCCATCATACCCAGATGCCACGCAAGAATACATCCAACTTTTGACTGCTATCATGAATTATGTTAAATTTTCTTCATAAGAAAATGTAACGTTTTTTTTAAAAAAAACAAAACAAAACAAAAAGCATTTCACAAATGTATTGCTAATTGCTGGATGTGTCCACATTACAACTGTTCAAAATAATTGAAAAGTCAAATAAAAGGTTAGTAGAAAAGAAATCAAACCCAAACAAACTGCACACTTGCAGTGCAAGATATTCACCACTGTATTCACATGCAGCCTTCCTTTACGATCTAAATAGTATTTTGGAAGAGACCTGACTTTGTAAAAACAAAAATAAAAAGAAAGGAAAATTGTGGACATTTACATTTCCACATTCTGTCTCTCTAAAACATATTCAGAACATGTGCCAGGTTGCAGTGTTATGTGTGAAAATGGCTTGTTTGGATACTAAGCAGGTAATTCATGGTGAGCAGGTGTGCTTGCTGATTGTTAACGCATCACACTTTTTTATATTAACCCAGGGGTGTCCAAAGTCAGCCCATAAGGGCTGCTGTCCAGCAGGTTTTCGATGTATCCCTGTTCCAACACAGCTAGCTTACAACGAATGGATCCAGCAGCCTATGAAGTTCTGCACAATGACTGATTAATTTGATTTACGTGTGTTGGAGCAGGGTTGCACTGAAAGCCTGTGGGATTGTGGCCCTTGAGGACTGGAGTTTGACACCCCTGTATATTTGCAATCCACTGGCTGGTTAATGTTGCAAGTAAATCCACATAGATGTAGTGCTGACAACAGTCTCTGGCAATGAAACTAGAGGCCTGTACTAACAAGCTAGATACCCAGGATTACCTCTACTGAGTTAACGTACCCAGACATTAGCAATCCTGATCAACAGTACGATGAAGCTACATAAAAACTACAAACTATAAACTAATTCAACCAATAATTTTTCTACATTGGTGAACGCTCACATAAAATAGATTAGCAGCATCTGACCAGTTGCAAGCATGGAAGTTTGCCAGACCATCATCCTGCTGCTATAATTCCCAAGAAGTAAAAAGATCAATAAAAAAAAAACAATAAAAATGACCATATTTTTACTAGATTTTTATTTATTTTAAAAAAAAGTTTTTTTTTTTTTTAAACAAAAGTATAGAAAAATCCCAATGTTTGATTTTTTTTTTCCCAATTCCTAACCCATAATAAACAGAGCCCAGACGTTTCAGACAGAGTGTTTCCTCAGTTCATTCCATTCCTTTATATTTTCCATTAAGATCCTTCGAATCTCAGCACCGCTTGTGAGCACGTAGTGTTGGAATAACAATTCCTCGCTGTAACTGCATGTGTAGTTGTGCATTTCATAAATTCATGCCTTTGCACGCCAACTGTGAGCATTATTATTAACCTCATTCAGATCCAGCCTTTGTAAGACTAAACAGACTTGGGAACAAGTCAAGAACAAGTACAAAAACATACTTTAAAGTGCTCATTGACAAGGTTTTGTTTCTTCATCAAAAGGATTGCATCTAAAAACTCCTTCTCTCCTAAGCACTCCTCTCGATCTGCACAACAACATCAACAGAAAAAGGCTGTTTTCCATGAGAACGGATGGGTCATGAGGTGGTGGTTTTATACTTGAGCTCTTGTCCAGAGCATAACCTGCTCCAAGGCAGGTTAGTAGTTCAGTGGAAGTCACCACAATGAGTTCCATTAATAAGACCTAAACCAGTGTAGTAGGACGGCCAACCCACTGAAGTTACCTCAATAAGAGAAAATCCAGCTTCATAGTACAGGCTTCATGTGTCCTTGTACATCCTCTACTTTTGTTTTGTTAATGCCAAGAATAAAATAATCAGTGGTGTCAGTTATGTCTACATGTTTCACATTAAATGCCTCCACTTACTTCTCTTACATCTCACATCAGCAATGATTAAAAAAATAAAATAAAATTTAAAAAAAGGAGACGTGAGAGGAGGGAAGAAACAAATCTGCATGTTTAGAAAATCCCTAGTTGCATTGCATCATTATCATCCCCCTTCAGTAAAATCACAATGATGCATGTGCTGCATGAGGAGCCACACAATTTAAATGACACTCCACTCTGGAGATCACACCTGTGGAGGATTTTCTTTGCTTTTCCTGCTTCAGTGCCACAGGAACTTCTTATCCTTTTGTTTCATCGATAGGAAAGGATGTGCATTCAAGGGATTGGAAAATCCTTGAGAATGGTGGAGGGGTAACAGTGCAGAAGAGACGACGCAAATCCAGAGCTGGCGTGAAAAGCTTTTATGATGTGCTCTGCCACATGAAAGTTGTCTTTTCGGTAGTCTGGGCTCTCTCAGTGTGCTTCACATAGATTGCCTAAAACCATTGCCCATAACCAATATGCTGATTCTCACACATTCAAATTATTATGTAAATTACTATTTTTAGAAAACGTTTTGTTTGCCTAAACACAAAAACAGTCATGACTGCCAACAAAGAGGGAGCCTCAACTGCCATTTTAAAACGGCATCAAACCAAATGCAGTGATTTCCACAGCCATCTTTTTCCTTCCTCCTTTGTCCTCAACCCAGGCAGCTGTCTATCATGCAGACAGCAGACTGTCTGCTTGAGATACTGTCTCAATCTGCTGCTGTGACAAGCATTTATGAGGTGGCAATTGTGGAAAAAGTTTGGACATTTTCTGGTACTGGATTGAAAACTGTTTTAAATGAGTGAAAATGAGCACGCTCTATAGCTGAAATCATGAAAATCCAAAACTAAATGACAGACGTTTCTCAGATTGGGTGTGCTACTGTAGCAGGAAACAACTTTTTTTTTTTTTTTAAAAACTCGTTAGTCTGGTCTACAGAAGCAGTCACACCAGTTGTAACATAAACAATGCCATAACTGAACTGGTGTGACATTTTCTCCACTGCTTTCAAAATGCATGCTGTATTTCATTCAGGTTTATTCAAAGAAAACTTGTTTCATTTCAGCCACTTCCTCACCTATGCTGGCAGATGAATCACCTGCTGCAGGATCCAGCTTAATGTCATTTGGCTCGACTGGCAGAGGGCTGCTCATGTCTGTGAGTGAAGGGCCATTATGAGGGGGGACGAGGAAGTCATCTGGTTGGGAGAGGTCGTTCAGTGACAGCAGGGCATCTGGCTTCATTGTGCCGCTTCGTCTGCTCTCCTCAACCATGCAGTCCAGCTGCAGCTCAGAGGCCCCGTCAAACACCTTACTCTCATCTGAGAACACAAAACAAAGACCTTTTGTTGAAAACCGTTTCCTCCCATCTTGTTCTGTTGCGACAGATGTCCAAAACAAAGATCCATGTTTGGAAACAAACAAATGTACACAATAAAATTCTAAAATTAAAGGAATAAACACAAACTGCTGGAAATGCTTCTTTGTTAGATGCTTGTAAATAAATATTCACCACATGTAAATATCCTGTAGATAAAAAGATTTAGGAGAAAACTGTGCATGAGCTACATATATTAGAAATCATTGTTCCTCTTAGCCAAAACAACACTGTACTCCAGTATTTACTCCAAGAAAACAGCAGCTTTATGACTCTGTAACAACTAGATGTATAGCAAGATTACCATCCCGTTTAGTCTGATCTGTCAGATTTATATGGAAAAGCCTTTTCCCTCTTACCATGACCAACATCTGGGATATCAGTCACAGACAGCGTGGACATCTTCTGCACAGCAGCTTGTCATTACGAAATCAACGTGTTCCTGAACAATAAAAACAGTAAACATATTCAGTTACAAAGACAGTGTTATGTAAAGAAAAAAACATACGCAAACGTCAAATGAAAACAAAAGTAAGGGACAGCTTGGATCCAGAAATATGAAGAATGTTCCTTTAGACAACACATCACTCTACCATCAGGTTGTAAACTTAGCACAAATAATGATAAACAGAAATGTGGTTAAAACCTCCTGACACTGTTGGCAACATAGTGTGACTACATGAACATTGTGTTCACCCTCAAAACAGGGATGTGGTTACGCCGCATCAATGATGGGACCAATATTCTGGGCATAATGACGTTCTTAGAAAGACTTCATATGAAGGAATTCTCTCTGTGATCTCAGATTTCTGCTTGAACAAACGTGTGTGCAACAAAGCCAGCTCCATGCAAAAGCAGAAACGAAAGCTTGTCATGTGGCACACACACAGATAAATGTCAGGAAGCTGATTCAGCAGACGCACAAGCATGATCTCTCTGCTATTCTATTCTTAACCTGCCAACAGGAAAGTCAACCAGCTTTGGAAAACAGACTCTGGACCACTGAGACTAAAAAATATCAAGCACATACATGGAAAAATTACACACAAATACAGAAAATATATGGACTTAAATGTATATGTAAAATAATCACAGCTGTATTAATTGCATGTCAATTTAATCCTGTTCAATGACACAAGTGGAGGCAGATATGATAGGATGGCAATAAATATGTAGAAAACAGTTTATTTTTCTTAAAATGATTAAATGCCTCATAATTTAAAGTACTTTGTCAAAGCAATGAAGGAAACCTGAATAAATATTTAGCAGGATGCTTTATTTATATTAATTAAAGGGATGAATAAAGTATATATCCATCCATCCATCTGACTGTAACAGAAGCCAAAACTGCCTGCTGTCAAATTCCTGCCAACATGTGGTTTAACGCATTATTTTGCCTATTTCTGCAGATAATTAATACTTACTTTTGTTTTACTTCTTGCTTTCCATTATTTCTTGCTCATATAGTGAAGAGCAAACCTAACCCTTTCTGCAGACATCACTATATAATAAAATGCCCAAGTGAAACAAACCTCTTAGTACAGATACCAAGTATCCTACCAAGTATTGCAGAAAGCATTGAGAGAGCGTTTAAAAGACAAGGAGCGAGTACTAATTTCAACAACAAAATTGCATAACTCTTCTTAGATTATTGTCATAATCTTTACAAGGAAATTACAAGGAAAAAGCTACAATAACCCGGAGCCAATAAAATAGCTGCTACGTCGGAGATGACAGTTATTTGCCAAGGCCCACTGATAAGCACCTAAAGGCCACTATGAGCAAAGAAGACACTGTTCCAAGCGGTCAAAGTTAAAAGCTTCCACATGACATAATGAGGAAATTAATTTCCAATCTGAGGGATTACTCCATTGTTCTTTTCTAAACTAACGCTTGTAAACATATGGACGAACTTTTAAAAAGTGAAAGTTATGACTTTGGCTACTTAAGTTTTGGCTAATTGGCAAAGATTTGGCATTAAATTAAGCTAATTTACTGCGTCCACATCACATTATACATAATCAATGGAATTTTAAGTCATAAAAGTACAATACATACAGAAAAGGAAAATCTTATGATGAAAAAAGGACTCATTTCTACCCAAATGAATCTGCAACAGTGACTCTGTGACAGGTAAAGTGCTGGACTAGCCTTACCTTGGAAGTTGATGTCTTATTTATCGCCTATCCATCTTGCCCATGTGAGTCCTCAACTTCAGTCTGTCGATATCTCTGGGTTGATGGAGGACCGGCTTGCCTGATAAGCCTTACAGGGTGCCAAAACCCTTGTGACTTATTGTGCAGAGGTTTTAATGACTTGATGTCTTGAGGAGGGAGAGTAGGAAAGAAGTCCCTTTCTGCAATGCCCTATGGGAGACTGGAGGGAAAACAGAAGGGGGAGGGAGGAGGCAGGGTGAAAAAGAGAACACGATAGGTTACTATTGGTCATTTGCATGGCTCTTATATCCCAGAACGCCCAGACATCAAACGATGACCCAATATTTCCTCCGCTTTCTGAAATAAAACCTCCACCGTGGTTCCCAGCGATCTTAGCACACCACCAGTCAAAATGCACAAAACTGGGAGGGATAGCATGAAAATATAGCAGAGAATTACCTGAAGGAAAATTACTACCAACTAACGAAGGGGTACCATAATTTGAAAAATGCAAATCAATCTGTCAAAACTTCACTTCAGAAGCGCTGAGCAGAAGTTTTAAGTTTGATTTCTGGACATCCTCCAGTGGATAAAAGACAACCGTTATCTGGTTTCCAGACATTGGTATGACACTCAAAGGTATTGTATTTTATTGACTGAATTAGCTTTCTTTGGTTGTAAAATATTTATCCTTTGCTTGTGACCCCATGTCATCCCCACCCTGGTCTCACTGTTAAAGTCCAATGTCCCCTGCATCTTATCAGTCAGCCACCTTTGTCCATGAGCATGTTTTCATCAACTGCTGGAAATGAAAGCACCAACAAAAATCAATAAAACAAAATGAACATTTCTTTTGACTTCATGGTGTTACCTAATCTTCCCTGGCAAGGCATGCATTGTCAATGATCTACATGCACACACGCAGTGTTACTGCAGAACAAAGTATTCATTAAAAACCTGAATTTGTCGATTGTAACAGCAGACGTTGATTAAATTAGCAATTGTTAATTTTAAAGGGTGGATAAAATGATAAAAATCACCTTCTTACATGTCCGCATCCATGCAATTCATTTCAGTTGTCTGCCCATTAATAAGTTACAAACTGGTTATTTAGCCATTTTCAGGGTTGAAATGGTAAACACGACAAAATGCATCTCAAATTTATTTTCAATTGGAAAGTCAGCGTTTGGGAAATAACTGTCAGCAACCACATTTGTGGGCTACATTGATGATTGACAAAGAAATAGGTGTTTATCATTAGAGTCCCCCGTGAGAACATCTGTAAAAAAAAAAAAAAAAAAAAAAACGTCTGCTGGACTCAGTGGGAAATGTCGCATTTTCAAAGTCTCAGAGTTAAAACGGATGCAACTCTCTGTACTGAAGCAAAAAGAAATCCCCACATTCAGCAACAACTTGGTGTCAAAAGGAAGGAGTCAGTGCTTTCAGGAATTACAGACCCCACTCTGATACAGGGTTCCCATGTACACGCCGATGGAAGAAGAAGTTCATGTAAAGCTCACAGATCCACCCTGTTTTCACTTCTTCTGGCAAGCCTGGGTGAGGCTGTGCTGGAAGGTAGGTCACCAACATAACAGAAAACATCCTGCACGAACAGCAGGTACAAACAAGATCCCATCTGTGTATCTTGCTCTCACTGTTTCTTTAGATCTACTCACAGATTCTCGATGTGTTTAAGTTTGGAAGCTGTCGGGACCAGGACAAAACCTTGGGCTTGTACATCTTGATGTACTTTACTATTGATTTTTACACATTCATCATCCTTACTGCCAAATTTTGTGTCTTGTCTTTGTTTTTGGTTTTAAATGAACCACGAGTTTGTCATGAAGATGGATCTAATCTAATAATCTTGTTGAAGTCATCCTGTTTTCATCTTCAGATTTCTTTCACAGACAGTGTGATGTCTGCTCCCAAAATAAGCAAATATTTCTTTAAATTCCCTCATAACACAGCTAGGAAATGTTTCATGTGCCATCTGTTAGAAAGCAAACCTAAAGTGTGACTAATCCGCCTTTGCTTACAAGGCTTTTTTTTTTTTCCAAACAAACCTTTGTCCACAGCAACCAGTAAGCTCTGGTTTAGCTTAATGTGTTGGCACGACATATGAAAAGTAATTATTTGCGAACTTCTGAACAGGAAGTAGCAAAGCTTGCAAATCAACATTTTCAGGCAACAACTGGAATTTCTAATATTTTATCATCATGTTTTTTTTTTCCAAATATCTGCATTGCTTTTGTTTGTTCTTCATTCCCGTTTTCTGCCTTTAATGTCAGGAATGTGTTAAAAGAAAAAAACCTAAAACAAAAAAAGATCTTTATAGTCTAATCAGCTCATTACTAACAATAGTTTCTGATCAGTATACCTGCTTTTAATTTAGTCTGCAGATTTCCATGTGGGCTGTAATGTACAGTATATGTTGAGTACATATTCCCATTGTTTTTAATTCTTTAATAAGAATATATCATTTGTATAAAATGCCCTTTGCTGCTGCCTGTTGACCAGTTTAGTGTTACAAATAATCAGTTCTCCAATGGCTTACCTGGTTAAAGAAATAAATAATAAATAAGCAGCTATTATACGAGTTAATCAAATTCCCCAAATGCTAAGGAAAGATGCTTTACCACCTGAGCTGCACAATATATCGTTTATGCATTATCATCATCATCGCAATGTAGGTTTGTGAAGTAGTCGCATCGCAGGTGCTGCAATATAGGAGCCAAAGTTACTTGACATGTTCACATCAATTTCATGGGTGCCTGACTCTCAATGGCAATAAACAAACCTGAATGGTAAAACACAATTCACATTTGCACATGATGGAGCATAACATTTACTCAGAACCTAACACAATTAAAGTAAGTAATGCAAGAGAAGGATAACTCAAATACAGACAGACTTGTAACATTCATAAAGAGAGACAAGATCAGTTCATTTTAAAGGGGTCCTATTATGGTATTTGGAGTTTTCTGAGCTTTCTACAGTGTTACAGTGTTGAATCCTCATCAGACATGTGAACAGCACCGTTTTTTAATCACCTAAACGCATGTTTGAGTTTGAGTTCCAGAACTCTCTCTGTTCGGTTTCCATGACGACAAAAAACGCACCGTTTTAGAGAGTATTTTCTACTTTGAAATCCTTGTGACATCCTGGGGAATAAGGTTCAGTGATTGGTTACCTTCTCCTGGTTAACAAGGGCATGTACAAATACAAATACTTCAGTTATTTCGAACGATGGCTGGTGAGTTTACCAAGGAGAGACATCCTGCTGCATTCGTTGCTGTGGGTTGCTGTTTTCCACTTCGTTTTCAGGGTCTGATTCAGGTTCCAACATGTAGGGCTGTATGCTATGTGTTGACATTGTATTTTGTTTTTTTTATTGAGTTCATATTAGCCTAATCCTTCTGTTTATGAGATATGTTACAATGATGGCGAAAGCAGGTGCGGTGCGTGCTCCCGATGTAGTGCAGTGGCAGCTGACTAATCAGTGGCAACTTATATCTGACAGGAGGCGGGGCTTAATGCAGAAGAGTCTCAATCCACTTGTTTTGCTCACAGCCTACGGAGAGGATCGGTCTGAAGTAAATAAAGCAATTTGTGGCCATAACTTGATCAATCCCAGCCCTTCTGGGCTCAGAAATAAAAATAAATTAGCCTGAAATGCACATAATAGTTCCACTTTGAATATCAGCAAGATGATGAGAGTGCAGCATAACTTATACGGGTTGAAAATTCCTATCTTTTGTTCTATTGCAATACATATATATATATATATATATATATATATATATATATATATATATATATATATATATCGCAGGGTTAGGGGGGAAAAAAAAAATCCTTTATATTGTGCAGGCCTATTTGCCACTCATTACATGATAGGAGTAAAAGAAAAAAAACGGCATCAACTTTGTATTGGCAAAGCAATTTTTTTTTCTAATCAGGAATCATGCTAAGAAGATGAAGTGTCATGCAACAGAAACTGTTCTGATTATGAAGTCTTTGACACTTCTTCCTCTGAAGTCAGACCTACATCACAAGCAGGTGAAAGTGCAGCTGCATTCTCTCTGTAACACTGTTGACTTTTCCTCTACACTGAAGATCTTTGTTTTCCTTGACCTTATGGCAGCTTCCATCAAAGTCACAAAATATTGTTCAAGGAAAGTCTAAATGAAAGATTATGTAAAGTCAACTTTATTCATTTAGTTGACAATTCTTGCACACATTTTAACTTCCAGGTTTAAATTAATAACTACAATCTGTCAATGTAGTCACACAAAGAAGTCGGATACAGATATAATGCAAATGCAGTTTTCTTACAGTCTTCTCTTATTATGTAGACATCAGAGTATAAGTGACATACTCAAGTGATCATGACTGTATTGTGACACACTTTGAAGCAGCTGATTACGTAGAAGTACCTGACCCTTGATTATTTTGATTGTTTGAAACAGGCTAAGCCAGGAAAGACTAACTAATGTTCAAGATTTTTAGGGCTCCTTGACTATATTAACTTAATCTAACTTAACTTGGATGATGCACACATATTGTACTCATGTCTAAATGGTGTAAAGGAGGACCCCTCTCTAACCATGCTGCTTGCCCTTTGAATAACAGTTGCTCTTCCACCGATTTACATTTGTGCTCATATTTATTCATATCCTTTCATTAAAGAAGGAAAAAAAAAACAGCTGCCTGTAAAAAAAAAAAGAAATTGACTAAAGTAATAATAAATAAAAATTTGATGAAAATCATCATCATTATTTTCTAATTTTGGTTCAACAGAAATATTTTTTAAAAAAAGCAAACAAATAAGAATTTATTACATATTCCATCACTCAAACTAATATTTAGTTGAAAAATCTTTTAATGTTTCTGCTACAGTCAGGTGTTTTCTGTTCCTCTCTGTCAGACTTCTGCACCTGTTGACAGGTATTTTGTCCCACTGGTAAAACAGAAAAGTGCTCTAATTTCTCCAGGACCAATTTGTTTGGTTGTTTTTTTTTTTTCTTTCTTCGACTCAATTAAATGAAAAAAACAGTGTCTTATATTACTAAATTATATTTTTGCACATTTTTATTCATTGTTCCTTTTGTAAGTCTCCAGTTATTTGGGTGGCTGTTTTAAAATCAGCCTTTTCTTTTATGAAAGGGTATGAGTACATATGAGCACAACTGTAACTCTTTATAATTTTTACATCTTGAACTGGGCTGCCCAAAGATGGCCCAGTTTGTGGGTGGGCTAGAAAAAAAAAAAGTGGTGTTTAGTATTAACCATGTTCAAAGCAAACATATCTAACAAAAGCGAACTAGTGAGATCGAACAGCCTGGGTGAATTGTGTAAAATTATTTAAAGTATTTACCCATGACAATTACTACTTTCAACCAGCAAATAAAAAATACAAAGTTGCCATAATTCATAGGGCTGTGACAATATGCTTTTGCCCCAATTTGATTCTGATTATTTGGGTGCCAATTCGATTTAAAATGTGATTTTCACAATTCTTTGACATTGATGATTTTTGTAGATTAAAAACAAAATAAATGCAGAAAACTTTTCTTTTTACTGATCATTTTCCTTGATTTTAATGAGGAAAAAACAACAGTATCCAGACCATCATTCTGCTGCTATAAAGACCAAGAAGTCAAATTAAAAGATTAATTAAAAACGATAAAAATTACAAACACTTTACAGTGGATTATTTTTATTTACTTGAAGAAAAAAAATATTTTCTTCTTTTTAACAAAAAAAAAAAAAAAAAAAAAAATCGATTTTAAAATTGTGAAACAAAAAAAAAAAAAAAAAAAAATTTAAAAAAAAAATCCACATTTTCTATTTTTCGATTCGATTTTCCCAGCCCTATTAATTTACAATCCGTGCTTTTGGTTCATCACACCTCCCAGGTTGTGTGTTGTAACGATCCTTGCAGCAAATTGTGTCTGACCTGATCACAAACTTGATGCTAACATTAGCCAAGTTAGTTAACTTATGCTGACATTTCACTTTAATGCAATAAAAACAAACGAAATCAAACTAACAACGGGTTCAGACCGCAGGCACTAGCTAGTTATATCAGCAACTGACTTGTCGAGCATTTGCTGATTAACCATCAGAGATTTTAGTGATTAAAAACAACAGGATGTTCAGGTGAGATTAGCTTTATGGTCCATCCACACAAGGCCAACGTTAGCATTACGCCCCCACACAAACTCCATATTAACAAGTTAAACTTAGCTAGCGTGGCTAACTGCGTATTACATGTTCTTCAAGTACTTCTGAAAATTGGAAAAGGCTCATTTTGTACTTACCAGACACTTCATTCCTTTGTGAGTGCTTATCGGTTTGTTGGGGTGGGCTACTCCATCCAGACGTGGTTCCTGACAGAGGCTTTGACAAACGAAGCTAACAGGTTAGCTCGCTCGTCGGACTGGCTCCATCATGTGACCGAGCCGCTCCAGGCAGCTCAGGCTGCGGCTGGATGTCGCAGCAGGAAACACCAGGTGCTCTGCTGCCCCGGTCATTGCCTGACAGGCAAGGTCTATGGCAGTGTTTTTTCAACCACTGTGTCGTGACACACTACTGTGCCGTGAGAAATTATCTGGTGTGCCCTGAGAAATGACCAAATTTCACCTAATTGGTCTAAAAAGCAGCTCTGTGTTCATCCAAACAAGCCCCAGTGAAAGACAATAAAATTCCTTCTTCTTATGTTTATGTGATTTCTATTCAAGAGGCTTTGACAATATGGACTTTTATATTGATAATATGGACTTTTTTTACATAATCATTTTGGTTTGTGGTGTGCCTTGTGATTTTTCTACGAAAAAAAGTGTGCCTTGGCTCAAAAAAGTTTGAAAAACACCGATCTATGGTAACGCTGCAGACTAGGGACTTTAGGGTGAATAATATAAAAATAAGTAATACTCTTGTGCTCATATGTGTTCATACCCTTTCATTGAAAAAAAGGCTGAATTTACAACAGTCACTCAAATAACTGGATACTTAAAAAAGGAACAATAACTTAAAATTTGCAAAAATATAATTCAGTAATATAAGACACTGTTTTGTCATTTAATTGAGTTGAAGAAAGAAGAAAACAAACAAACAAACAAACAAATTGGTCCTGGACAAATTAGAGCACTTCTCTGTTGAACAGTGGGACAAAATACCTGTCAACAGGTGCAGAAGTCTGACTGAGAGGAACAGAAAACACCTGACTGTAGCGGAAACATTAAAGGATTGTTCAACAAAATATTAATTTCTGAGTGATGCAATATGTAATAAATTATCTTATTTGTTTGCTTTTTTTAAAAAAATTCTATTGAGCCAGAATTAGAAAATAATGTCATGATTTTCATAAAATTTTTATTTATTATTACTTTAGTTAATTTTGTTATTTTTGTTATTGCTTCAATCACTTCAAGCTTCTAAAAAAAATAAATAAAAAGCTTTTCATGGGAATAATAGAGAGCTAGGGCTGTGTTTAACCCTTTATGGGACAAGTGACTATTTTTGATCACTTTGTTTCCTTTCATATTCAGCATGAAACTTTTTTTTGTTAACGTTACAGCAGAATGGAGGTCTTGGTTCATACCAGAAGGACAATTTTAGGTTAAAATGTCTAATTTGAAGGTATTTCATTGAGTGCCCTGTAAAGGTTTAAATCACAGTGCATACATCTAACTAGGTTATTTTGATATAAATGGTTTATCAGTTAATTTTACTACAAAATTTCATTCCAACCTTTGAAAACAGTAACACAGCTGCTGCTAATGCATTTTAACACAGCCGGAATTTCAGCCTTGCATCTGCAGTAATTAGATGCACGGTATTGCTAAACACTGAGAGAAATATATTTTTAAATATCCATTTCACAAAAAAGATTAATCAAAAACCAGTGAATGTGTTTCACTTATAATCCCCCTGACAGATTCAACACAGGGTAACAAATTGCATAAGCTCATAATAAGTTAATGACTTCTCCAAAATTCACTGCAAAAATAAACAAGAGACATATTGTGTGTATCACACTGACTTTTATAATAGCGATATATAATATTGCAGAACATGTGCTCATAAAAAATAAATCTCAAATAAGAAATCATCAATTGATTGCGAAATTAACTTTTGTTTTTAAATTATGTAACATGCATGTAATAGAACACAAAAAAAAAATGAAACCAGTAAAATAGTAAAATACACAGTCTGTAAAAATATATAAGATTTCTGATTGCTTTTACGGTTTATATTGTTTAGTTTGTCTTTGTCATAATGGCCGTGGCTGCGGGGGGCATCTTTCATGGCTTGGGCTTTTGACTGGTGACCGTATTGGTGCCCCTGGTACTGTGGTCTGGTCGATTCCTGGTGCAGATGGCGCCTGCGATGGTGTTCCTTACGAGGCTCATCTGTGCTCAGCAGTTTATAACTAGGTAGGGGTATGCGTGATGTTTAGGAGTAGTGTTGGAAATTGATGTTGTTTGGGTGTGTGTATGACTGTGTATGCGTTTGAGTGTGAGAAGGGAGGGGCTGATGAATTTTCTTTGTTGTGTTTTTATATTATGTAAAGCGCTTTGTGTTGCATTTTATTGTAGAAAAAGTGCTTTATAAATAAAGTTTGATTTGATTTGACATCTTATATTCATGATGAAATGTAACATCTACAGTATAGAAGTAAATGCATCCAAATTCTATGTACTTCCTTAAAACGCCACTAGAGGGCAGACTGACAACATGAAACAGGAAGTTTGAGCAGAGCATGCTTTACTTCCGCCAGAGAAGAAGCCAGACCACAACAGTCCCAGGCAGGCAGTGGTGTGTTTCCAGTCCTGCACGTTTCCAGTTGCATCGTTTCCACTCAAACAACACCATGCCCGTCATTTGTGCTGCAACAGGGTGCAACAATAAGTTTGTTAAAGGATCAGAAATAAGATTTTATAGGTAAGTATTTAGTGGTAAAACAGCCATTTTTCTGGGTAATATTTTAAGCTAGCTTTATCTTAATTTGATTCAGCAAATTATAGGCGAATACTTTGGAAATAAATTTAAGGATAGATCAATTGACAACGCAGAACCACGTAAGATGATTTCATTATTCCTGATCCAAAATAAATTACAAACTCTAATTGTAGGGAAATGTATATGCAAATAGGAAAGACAGAAAAGGTGATCCTGCATGCTTTCTCAGTTTCATCAAATCTAGACGTGATTCTGTCTTTGCACTTCATGAACTCCTTAAAACAATTGTAAAGGCAACGTAATAACTAAGAAAATCAAAAGAAAGTGGAAAATATTTATGTACTCACTGATAAATCAGTAAATAATAGCAGCTGCATCTTTTGTGATAAAAGGCAGGACTATCCTGCTAGCATTTGTGATTGCATGTAACAGTCCTTATAACATGCACAAGTACATCTGCAAATGCACCATATAAGTTTTAGAGCATATTTTGCTCTGACACCTATATTACACACACACACACACACACACACACACAAACACACACACATACATATATTTATGTGTGTGTGTGTGTGTGTGTGTGTGTTTCAGAGCAAAATGTGCTTACATGAAAATTATTTACTTTTCAGGAAATATTTATTTTTTTAATAAAGAAATTTTGCACTTTATGTAAAAGCAGAGCTATCGCAAGTATTCCCAACCGCATGGCACCTTATTTTGTTTTTGTTATAACTGGTATACAGATTAAACTAGCCTGATAATGTGAACAGAACAGTGCCCGCTTAGCTAAGCATAAATCAAATGTATGTTTACTAGTAGCCTCTATGGTCAACGCAGTGTTAGTAGCGATCATTTAAATAAGCAATTGCAATATATGGATACAATTGATTGCATTACCACAAAAACATGAGACGTAATTGGCAAGAAAATTAATTAAATATTACCAGCAAAACATGACACAATTAGCAGATTTTGGAACATTTATTGACACAGTAGGTGCAAGAGGTCACATCCTGCGGGTTGGTCTGAGATATTTACGCCTCTTTATTTGTCAGGTTTCCTCTTAGCAAGCCTCAACTTGCCAGCAAATGGGTGCAGAGCCTTGGGATGAAAAACTTCATCCCGACTGCCAACACTTGCCTCTGCTCAGAGCATTTCAGGAGCGACTGCTTCAGGGACTACAATGGCAAGCAGTTCCTGAGAGAAGATGCAGTGCCCACCATATTCAGCCAAGGGCAGGACTCCTCAAAGGTGTGATCTCTTAACATTTTGTTTTCAGTCTTGTTTCTTTATTATTTATTTGTTTATTTATTTACATGAGATCAACAGTTAACTGTGCACATTCTGCAGATTGAACTACGTAAAAGAGGAGTAATACCAAAAGAGACAAATGTGGCCAATCAGATGGGGACACAAGCTGACAGAGAGAAAGAAAGAGCGAGAGAGGCCGCTATACGCAGAGAAAAAAGAGGAGGACTCAGGGTGAGTTTTCTGATACTTTTGTCCCTCAGCAGAGAATTTTTTTATCCTCAGATATGAAAGTGTTTTTTTTTTTCAAAACACAGGTAAAAGAATAATTCAGTCATAAGTCAAGTTTCTATTAATGATACTTGAACTTTAAGAAGTGCAACAAAAACAACAAATAGCTTTTATGGTATAAAAGCTTCTGATTTTCTGTCATGAAATTGGAAAAAGATTGTGTAAGTTTAGACTAACAGTATGAACACCAATGGCATCACTAATACCAGAGCTAAATAAAACAAACTCTAAAATTGATCTGAATTCTATAATATGAAAGAAGTTATAATGTTTTTAAGAACGTAAGCAAAATCCAGATTTCAGAGTTCTGTCACAAATTCCTGTAGCATGAAATGTACTGATGCTCTTTCAGGGAGGACGAGGAGGTCGTGGAGGAAAACAGCTGTCTGACAGGTGAGATGTTTCCTTGTTTATCCCCATTGAGTTTGACTTGTTGGTTGAGTATGCAGATCTTTATTCATGTTCTCCCATGGGACAGAACAACAGGCTCTTTTCATCATTCAGCAGATAAACACTGTGCTCTGTTCCGCTCACTTATAAATTAGATTTGGATGGAAATGATGCCCTCAAGTATAAGTAACTCGCTTCTGCTCTGATTCATCACACTGTGTCCTTGTTCTGCTGTTGGTGACATACCTCACATTTCTATGATTATTGAATATTTAGTGTCCTTCATAGTAATCAACAAGGAAATTTACTGATAATTTGTATTTATTTATTTTCATGACAGATGCAATAAATTGAATGTCAGAAGAAAAATTTTCCTTATGGCTCTGGAGAGCTTAATTGGATTATAGAAATCTGACACATGGTTTAATCATTGTTTCACAGTTAAGTGAAAGACAAAACTGTCCCCAGGTTATTCTTCTCCTCCTAAAATTAATTGGCATTGCCAGACTGTGTTAGTTAATGTTGATGTATGCGTGGATGGTTCATATTCCGCTGTGATCATTTTTGCTCTGTCATAATGTGAGATATAAATAAAAGTTAAAAAAAGTAATTATAGAAAACCGCTGGGTGGAAAAGGCTTCAGGAAAAGAACTCAAGATTGCAGCATCAGTGAGAACAGATCACATCATTTCAGCTTTAAATCTTCGTCACACAGGCAGACGATTGCAGCCAAAAGCAAAGTGTACGACAGTAAAGGCCGACTGCTCTCCAACGGGAAAGACATGTGCGACTGTCTGGATGTGGATTGTATGGGCTGCTTCTACCCTTGCCCTGAGTGCGGATCACGCAAGTGCGGCGTTGAGTGTCGCTGCGACAGGAAGTGGCTTTACGAGCAGGTGGAGGTGGAGGGTGGAGAAATCATCCGGAACAAGTTTGCCGTTTGATTTTTAAAGACTGTTTAACTTCTAAATCTTAACAAGAGGAGGGATTTCTAGGAAATTATTTTCCTTCTCCCTGAGTGCAGATGGAAGTCAACCTGTTGGACCAGTCCAGACTGTGATGCTTTGTAAAGAAATATTCAGCAATGCTAGATGATATTTAAAGCTTTTTTCTATGTACCTTTTTGTTAATACACATTTTTTTCTTCATTTTTGCTGTTTCCGAAGTGAAATATGTTTCAACATCACCAGAGCTGGGAAGAACTTCATATCCAACTCACTCAAGTGAAATCTCAGATTTGACACAAAATGTTTTCTTTCTTGCAAACGTTGCTTATTTATAGCACAATTTCATATAAATCCCAGATATTCTTGCTCTCTTTATATTGTTTAGTCTGAATTTTACTCCTGCAGAAATGTTCTAGTTGCCATTTTTAGGAAGGAAATCATGTATAACTGAGAGTGATAAACATTACTTGAAGGATCACTGACGGTGTTTCATAGAAGAGTGAAAACCCTATCTTTTCTGACGTATTCATCTTTTTTTAAACTTCTATAAATACCAGGTTTCTTTGCTGTATCAATGCTCGAATCATTTTTCTTTGGGGAGTTTGTGTCACTGTCACAACTTGTAAGTTGGTTAAGATAAAGAAAAAACATGCATCATTTAGCAAAAAGAACATTTAACTCTGAACTCTTTTCATACAAAGGAGCAGCACAAAGTCCTTTATACAACAACAAATAACGTGCAACATACTCTTGTTGCATATGACCCTGGGTTTTCAGACCAACAGAAGTAGAAAAGGCTCATTATGTTCTCTTAAACAGTTTGTCAAACAGCATTTGTATTTTACAGATTAGTGCTATTTATCTTATTTTCAGGCAACTGAAAACATCAGAATAGATGGCATTTGGTGAAAACTTATACAAAAATAAATATTTGACAAGGTATAAAAGAAAAACTATTGTATGAATTGCCTAAAAATTTGAGCCATGTCAATATTTCTATATTTTCACAAAAGGACAAAACATTAAAAATTTCCAGAATAGATTGCCACTGTTTTGATAAGGTGGATTGTCTAATATTAAATATAGTGGCACGAACGTCTGGGATTGCAAAGGGTCATTTTGGAAAATTAAGTGTGGGTTTCTAAGAACCATGGAGAAAGATTTTGGAATCAGACTGTAAAAGGTTAAAAAACCACCAGTAAACAGGTAGACCCCCACTCGTCCAGTTGGGCAGATGATTCACAGAAGAAAACAGAACTATTGGTACACTCCAGGAGGGATCGGCCAGGAAGTATCACTTCAAAAGACCGATGTGGAATAGTCTTTGAAGTCACAGAGGAAAGAGTGGAGAAAAAGAAAACTAATTTTGAGAACATTTTTCTCATCTGTGAAACACAGCAGTGGCCTACTGGACTTAGTCTCATGCTTGGAAAACCTCCAAAGGGAGGTGACCAGAAGGCATCCTAATCAGATGCATCAGAAGCCTTACCCGGAAAAGGGAAACCAGGGCACCGTCATGGAAGCAGGCTTGTTGAAGGAGCTTGCCGGCCATTGTGACCCCTCCCACACAGTGGCACGATCACCTTTCCTGGAACACGTTACACTCTGTATGTTCGGCATGTGACACAGTCACCAAGTCGTCACGCAGGTTTATTCACTAACAGCAGCTAGTTTTCTCTGTGTCTCATTTATATTGAACTTTTTAGATTCATAGTTTAGTTACTATGAATCTTAAGCTGGCTTGTATGTGTATGTATATGTGTTTATACTGGCGAGTGCGTGCGTGTTTGTACGTATGTATGTGTGTGTGTGTGTGTGTGTATATATATATATATATATATATATATATATGTATATATATGTATATATATATATATACATATATATATATATATATATATATATATATATATATATATATATATATATATATATATATATACGTATGTGTGTATGTGTTTGTATATGTGTGTGTATGTATGTATGTATATTTATGTGTACATCTGTAGGTTGTTTTTTTTTTTTTGTTTTTTGGTTATTTTTTTTTAGGGTTCTTTTTTTTTTTCTCTCTCTCCCTTTATCTCTTTCAATTTTCTTAAGAGGTGTTTTCTCTTCTTTCTCTTTCTGTCTTTCTTCTGTCCTCTCCAGTCCGGTCCAGTAGTACAAACTATACAACTCAAACAATAACGCAAAATAAATATAGAAATAAAATAAAAATTCAGAAAGCCAAGGGGATCATTATATCTATGAAGCTTCCCTTGGCAAAGGAAATTTGCTCAGCAGAACACAGCATCCAGACCATCCTTCTGCTTGCGATCAAATGCTGGACAAGACACAAAAAGAAGAAAAAGAAAAAAAAAAAAGGAGCTTGCCGGCGAGTGTCTATATGTTGACACCTGGGGCTCAGTCAAGCCCAGCTCAAAAAAGCTACAGTTTGCCATCTCCAAGGGGGCTTGCCATCTGCTAGGAGGGATTTTGAGATTGAGCGCAATGTGACCTGCGTGGCAGGAAACGCCATGACCCAGGGTGTGATGATTCCCACAGTCACAGACAGGCTATTGGGACATTAATCCAAAAGAAGTGTAAAAGGATGTAAAAGGAACATTTCATATGAGGAAAACCACAGAAATCCAGAGTTCTGGTTGTTCTGTATAGAAGAAAGCACTGAAACTACGTCTAAACTGAAATACAAGACTAATAAAGTGGAAAAGTTTCTCCTCACCTCTTTTTGTAATAGTCAAAGTATCTATGTCCATTAAGAAACCAATAATTCTATTATTTCCAGATCAGATCCCGCTGCACATCTGTCCAGTTATAAGAGGTTATTCTTCCTAAATGAATGCATATCCACTTTTTTTTTTTTTTTCATATAATACCACGTTATTCCATTTGGATACAATGAATGCATCTGTGCACAGTCATCACAGTTATCCAGTATGAATCAATGACCCTGTAAAAATAACACTTTGTTTTATTAGGTCATTTTGCCTGATTACCACTAACTGACCACAGCAGGAACTAATCATTTCACCTCTTCCTCCTTACTGACCTGTGGCAGCAGGCAGTCAGCATGACACAGCAGTTCATTGTGCTGGCTAGAGACAGAGCTGCAGACCTCCTCAGACATTAATGTCTCATTTAAACACACCCTGCTGTCCTTGAGCTCAGCTGCAGGTGAAGGGCAGCTTTGCCTCGTAGCATCTGCATATTTGCAAAGAATTTAAGCCAGGAATGAAAATCCCAGACCTGCTAAACCAGAACTCTGCAGTACAACGCTGTTGGAAATGTTATTCTTAATGGACATGTAAATAAAATGTAAGAGGGCATTAAGTTCGTAAGGGAAATGTGTGCAGTCAGCTTCCCATAAGATCACAAAGACAGTTTTACTTGATTAAATGTAGGAGTGCTGTTCTATTCTTTTTGCCTTTTACTGCCAACGTCTGGTGCATTTTATAGCTCATTTGTAAAGGGGCTGCAGATAAATTAAGCTTATTAATATTTATAAAATGCTCAGGGGAGAGTCGTCGCAAAAAAGCCATTTATCAAAGCAGCTGAAGTTTTGTTCCACGTTGAACGTTAAATTTAAGTTCAAATATTGTTGCATTGAGGCTGTTTGTGCTACAGTAGAATAAAAGAGACAATTCAAACCCATGCATCACCCTTGAAATGACACTTGTCACTAGTACTGCTGGTACAAATATTCCTGATTTTGTAGTTTTATGCTGATGTTAGAAGTAATAAAAGGACACCTTGTTAAGAGCTCAGTTCATTTTCATGTGTTTGTTGCTTAAAAGATCCATTACGAGGTCTTTGTAGCAAAGTTGACAGGAACCTTTAGGTCCTTTTTTATGTCAGCAAAGAGGCTTTACTGATGACTGTCTGCTGGATTGAAATATCTCAACGACTACTGGATGGATTGTCACGTGAGGCCTGTTCACATTCATGAACCCCTGTGGATCAATCACAGTGATCCTAATATGCTTCTTACAGGGCCTTTGGTCATGAACCATAAACCAAAACAAGTTTTTACACATCATGGCATTGCTGACCAATAAGATGATCTTTATTATTCGTATTATAGATTAAAACTAAGTTAAAATACAGAGGCTGCAATTATATAAGTCAACACAACCTCAATGATTTAATTGGATTTCAGAGCTTAAGTAGAAAGCAGTTGCTTCTGATCAAATGAGCAAGTGTGAGCACGGCTATGACAGCAGACATTTTGGCAGGTTGCTGGGGTTGAGAATTCACATGCATGTCAACACAACCCCAAGAAAAGTCCAGGAAAACCATTCAAAACCATTCCCAATCTTCCCAGGAGCACATGTCCCAGAAAGTTCACCTCAAGGTAAGACTTTGCCATGTTCAGAGAACCCGTAACATCATCTCAGGCTCTATAGGCTTCAGTTAGCATGCTTAGTCTTTAGCTTAATGTCAATATAATTAATAAAAGAGCATTTCTTGTTTATAGTGGATGTTAGGACAGTCTCTTTTCTAAAAGAAAATGTGCATCAGGTTGGCTCAAGTTTGCAAAATTTTTGGAACAATTTTGTTTGGACTGATGAGGTTATAGGTCATACTGCTGTGCAACACTTTGTATCAGTCATGATACATGATGCAGAGTGAAAAGCCAATGATTTTTTTTTTTTTTTCACAACCGATAAGCTGCAGTCATTGAATTGACCATAAACTAAAGTTACAACTCCTGTGTAACTAAAGTATACATGGATGTTATCTGTCAGACAGCTAAAGCTGGGCTGAATACGGCTCATACAACTGGATCATGGTCATAAAGACTACAGAAAATGAAGAAACAGAGAAAAAAATGTCCAGCAAACCTGAACCCGACTGAACTGCTGTGGCATGTCATTAGGAGAGCTGTTTAAGCTTGCATTGAAACAAAAATGAGTTTTTTTCCACACACTCATTTTAGATGCTGGTTATACAATAAAGACAATATTTTCCACAGCTAAAAGTGTTTCTACAAATAATCAAATCCAAGTACTGCTGTATTTTTTGCTGAACTTTCTTTATTTTTGAATGACACGCTGTCATCTCTTTAAAAAAAAAAATCTTATTTTAAGACCTAGCAAGGACCAGATGATGTCTTTGTAAAGTCTCAGAACTGAAAGTGTGTATTTTCTTTCCTGCCTGTATCTCCAACAGCTATTATCTAAAAAAAAAAAAAAAATCTGCTGTTTGCAGTTTTTAGAAAACTCGAGAAGAAATCTTAGCCTGACTATATCACAGTTTTTATCACCTCCCTCTTGCAGAGTAGGCACAGCAAGAGACTCGTCTATAAACTTGATAAAATGCCTATAAAATACTGGCTGCTGCAGTAATCAGCAGGGTGAGGACACACACCTCCAGGGAGTTGCTGGATTAAAAACAACTCACTATTACAAGACATTGATGACCTGAATGGACTAGAACCCAGTCAGAAGATGTCCAACCTGTTGTGTCGGCTCTGAAGAGAGGCGTCCATTTAAGGCTGAAATAAAATCCCTGAAAGTGCGGGTGGGAAGCTCGAAGGAGCTTGTGGATGTTCACAGAGGATGAAGCAATCGAGCAGTCGCATATTTCCATTAACTGGGACACTGCACAACAATGAACCTGTTGAACTGACAGCTTCTTTTTGAAGAATCCAATACTACTGAAACACTAGTCTTTAAGATAAGCAGGTAATGTATTGACAGAAACTTTGTGCTTTGAGAGAAGTTTCAACCTTAGCTACCAGAAGATTTTCACAATGACGCTTTCCAGTATTTCCATGACTTTGCCAAACTTTTGCTGAGAAACATAAAACACAAAAAAACACATGAAAAAGAGGGGAAATAGCAAACATCAACCCCTTTGTAGGCTGTTTCTACAAAATAATGCAAATTCTTTTGTTTTCATATAAAACATTGATCTGAGTCATTTAAATGGTGTTAAAGGCCAGTGACAGAAAAATGCTGTTATTTTTATTCTCTACATACATGGCCACAGCTACATTTGTGCCAACATTTTCACTGCAGTGTCTTTGAATGGACAAACAACTTTGCATTTGAAGTGAGAACCCTTTGAGCTCTAAAACTGCACTACCGTTTGGGATAATTAACCCTTTAGGAGGCACATAGAAGAAGACTGTACACATTTTATGTATTACTTGTAGCGCAATCACTGCTGCACCTAATGCTACTGGAGCCACCTGCAGATAAAAACATGTTCATGTTTGGAGGAATTTTGGCCATTGATGGCCACCGTCCATTAATTGTGTTTGGCATTTTAAGTATTTTCTTTGCCCATGTTTACCACTAGATGTCAGTAATTCTAATACACTGTACCTTTAATACAGGGGTCACCAACTCCAGTCCTCGAGGGCTACCATCCTGCAGGTTTTAGTGTTTCCCTTGTACAACACATTTGATCCAACTGAAAAGGTTCTCCAAGAACTTGTTGTCATCTTCTGCACCTGCCTGTTAATGAGCCATTGGTTTGGGTCAGGTGTGTTGTACCTGAAAAACAATAAAACCTGCAGGATGGTATCCCTTCAGGACCAGAGTTGGTGACCCCTGCTTTAATAATTAACCTCCTTTACCCTTTAGTCCACAGCTGTAAACTATAAGTACATCAAACACATTTTTGAATGCAAAATAAATGTAAAATTCAATATGAATTAAAAAGAATTTTAGGGAAAGCTCACCAGGTAGACCATAAATACAAATAAATAAAAAAGCAAAATTATATATATATTTTAAGAAACAATCCTTATCATTACTACTGCCATAAAACTAACAACTTGTCAACATTTTGTGCCCTGATGATCCTGAATGTATTTGGACTACCCTACTGAAACATGTTACTTTGCTTCCTCTTTATCTTTTCTGCCTCCTCCTGAGTTAGTAATTGGTGAGTAGAAAGTGTTTTATTCATCTGAGTGTGTGTTTGTTATTAATGAGTACTGAAACAAAGCTTCCCCGATGTGTCTCTGTATTAATATTCTATCAGTCTCTTAATATTTTGTTATGTACTGCACTTTCTATTCCTTTTCCTGTTTTTAAAGAATCTTTGTGTGTATTGAAAAGTGCATTATAAATACCATGTAGTATTATTTTGTGAAAACCGAAGGCTACTTTTTAAGCTGCAATAACCAGTGAGAACTTGCAGTATTACCAGAAAATATTTAAACCCTATTAGGTTTTCCATATTTCCTGGATTTAATTACTTTTACACACACAAGTATGGCGGGCGAGAAGGTCAAAACATATTTACGTAAAAAAAAAAAAAAAAAAAACACATTAATAAATTTGAAAACAAAATTACAGTTAGAAAAGTCATTTACATTTTAGAAAAGAAATTTACAGCCTTCTGCAAATACCGGAGAGTAATCTAAAAGGTGCAAAACACATATACAAATTCCAAAACAGTCAGTGGATGTATGTGGTGTATTTCACAAATTATTTGATAATTGAACAATGTTTTGCCCTTTTTGCAGAGTTAATGTCAGATACTTTACAGTTTTTTGTTCTTTGTGCGGATGGTCTGGAACTTTTTCATGAAACAGCTTCTGTGCAGCTCTTTTCCCTTAAAGAGCACACAAGATGTATCATCAAATCAATCCAAATGTTATATTTACAGCACTTTTATATGAAAAAGTACAAAGTGCATTACAACAAAACAACAATAAAATATCTAATAAAAATAATTTAATCAAACTTAAAAATAAGCATTCACATTGTCATTCTTAGTCTCTCAAACACACCCACCCATCAGTCCTGTTTTCAGCAGACGCTAATCATACTATATCAAGTGGGGGAGTGATATTGTGAAGATCTGTTCACACCAGGAGTCACCAATGACCACAGAGGCCGCCACCACAGGAACCACCCACATCATGTCTTGCTGGATCCCAGACTACAACCATTACACTGCAGTGCAGGACCTTCCCCGACCACCCAGATTAGGTTGATCGCTGCATGTTGACCCTGCAGACTGAACAGGCAAAGTCCTCGCTGTGGCAGATCTCAGTGAAGAAAACCCTGGAAATACTAGGGTTTGAAAAAAAATTATAAAGTAAAGAAAGGGAATTAAAAAAAATAAATTTGAGCAACAAGTATAAAAGTATAAGAGTTTATTAATCAAAAACAATAAAAACAAAAGAGGTCAAATTAAGTAAATAGCTTGTGTTCAAAATAAGTGACAAGTGAAATTGTATAATCTTCTGACCTTTTGTGCCAGGAAAAACATTCTTCAGCAATGGATTTCAGACAAAGTCCCTTCAATTACAGGATAGCATAGGATAATAATAGAACACATACCTCTGGACTTCCTTACCTGTCTTCTGCACTCCAAAACTAAGAATATGGAAACCATTTCTTGATTATATCAATGTAAATGTCTTTGTAATAATGAGAAAAGCTTTTGTATAGAAAGAGGAAAGGGGTCACAGACCCATTAAACTTTATCTTGTTATGTACCTGCTATATTTTTCTTATTGTATCTGTAACTGTTGTCTCTATCACTGCCAGCCTTTTTTCCTTTTGTATTGTTCTGTTTTTGTCTTTGTATATGTATGTTTAAAAAAAAGTGACAATTGCACAGTTAAACAGGTTAAAAAGAAATAGAGAAACACATTTAATTAGAAGCCAGAATGAATAAACCTTCAACATGTGGTGTGCCCAGAGTACACCTGGAAAACCGCTTCTGCATCTCCTGTCACATGCATCACTTTCAGCATTGGACTGCAAATCAAATCTTTTTGCTTTGGTGCCAGCTACGTTTTTTATTTTGATTATGTAAGACTGGCTCAATTTTCCTGAAATTCTTCTTGTGTTGGACAGACTGCAGAGTCTGAAAGCACACAAACAACAAGAAGTCTATAATAATTGATTTAGCTGTTTTGGTCTGTTCAGCAGTGGGCAGATTAGAGATCAGAGATTAATCTGATTCTCACGTTTGGTGCTGATGCTTGTTGGTTTGTCAGCTGCTTATCTCTTCAATGCAACACCGGATTGGCTTGACATCTACTATTGATCTTCTGGCCAAACAACAACTAATTATGGGCTGGCTTCGATTTAGATACAGGATTTTTCTGCTGTTAGCTGTAATGAACAGTAACGGTACGATTTCAGCTCTCGAGTTTGGAATCAATTAATTCAATTCAACCAAGGCTGGACACAGCAGATATTATGTTTGGGCAATTTTTCAGCACTTGGTAGAGATTTGTGTTCTTCTAAGCTCTCCGGTTTGCTACAATCGCCACAAAAAAACCTGACTGTCTGAGAAGAGCTTTCTAGTTTCTGTTTGTGAGATGAAGTTGCATTTATCCTCAACCCGCTGTAGACCTCAGGCTGTTTGTTACAGAAGAGAAAACATTGCTTCTGTGACATCGAGGCTGAGAAAGCAGCAGCTCAGACAGTACCTTCAGGCCATGGTCAATCCCTTTACACGCCGGCTTGTACTCCTCTACTACAAGCAACTTGGGTCAGCTTTGCCTGGAGGGCTTCTTCATCTTGTGTCAGCTCCTCTTCCTCCCAGATTCCACACAACAAGTTTCCTAACAGACACAGACTTCATGTCTCATATACTTTCTTTCTGACATTCACTATACTGATGTCTTAATTTTGTGATGGATGAAAACAATCCAGCTTTCTGTGTACACTCAAACCTGTTCTGGGTCACAACTGGATCCTGCACCAGTTGTCAAACAGGGTAATGCAGGGTACACCATGCAAGTACAGGTCCATCACAGATAAGATACTTAATGGTAATGTTGTAATTTAATAATTACCCTGTTGGAGTGTTCAAGGTCACATAGCATACGATAACAGTTAAAGGTTGAGATGAACTTTTGGAAAGTGCAATCCAGCTGTGACTGGTTACATTGGAAAAGCAGCCCAGAACCAGATCCCAGCAGTCATGTGCGTGATATCCGGGAAAAGAGTGTGTGCTTTCAAGGTTACATGTTAAGGGACATGGAGAAGGGATAAAAGAGAGGACAAGGGGAAGATCGGGGCTTCTTTGCACGGGTCTGCATCGTCTCATCATTCTGAGCTGTAACTATGCAAAATAAATAGTCTTTTTTTCTATATACGAGAGTAATTGGTCGGTCTGTGTTCCGGGACCTGCGTAAAACATGACGGGGAACGAGTCTCTCCAGGTCTGTACTAAGTGCGAGGCTATCTTTCACTCTTAAAAACCCCTTCTGAGGAAGGGGAATAATATTCATTCTTCTACAGTAACGTATTAAATTATACTCATTTTCAAACCTGTTTGCTGTCATTAATCGTTTCATTGATTGTATCACTTGTTAGGATACTTTGGATTTGAAATCTTTTGGCTGGCTGAAATATTGACGGGTTTTAAACACAGCAGCACACTTTAAAGTCCCTCTAGATAAAATTTAACTGGAAAAAAAATAATCAAGGACTCTAAAGCAACCCTGTTGAGTGTTGTTTGTATTCATATCACTCTAACTGAAATGATCGGAGAAAGGACCCAAAAGCAGCACAAGAGATCTGGGCAGGTTAACAGTCTTTATTTTAGCCACTTGGTGAGGTTCGGTGCTGGAGTTGAACTCTGGTTCCCAATGAGCAGAGCAGAGCAGAGTAACCTTCCTCTG
Organism: Telmatherina bonti; assembly: GCF_933228915.1. Classification (NCBI taxonomy): domain Eukaryota; kingdom Metazoa; phylum Chordata; class Actinopteri; order Atheriniformes; family Telmatherinidae; genus Telmatherina; species Telmatherina bonti. The sequence continues at coordinate 35,876,575 of NC_136619.1, read as the reverse complement.
GGCTGACAGTGGACACCAAGCACAACAAGATGACTGAAGATCCACAACTCACGGTTGGGGGTCCTCCAGGACAGAATCTCAGTAACCACTGGGGAGCAGGCTCCAAGGGCAAGGCAGGAAGCAGAAGTCGGGGACGGATCAGGCTGGTAACGGGCAGGCAATCGTGGTGGTCGGAGTGCTGGAAGGTCAGGCATGAGAGCAATGACAATCTGGCAGTGAGTGAATGGTGGAAGCTGCATATATGCGCAGGCTGAACTGATGGGGATTGTGAACAGGTGGCAGAGGCAGGTGAGAGCAGTAAACTGATTAGGGGTGTGGCAAGCAGCAATGCTGGAGGAAGCAAGGCTGATTGTGACAGTAACTCTATAGACTGACTTATAGAGCAGCAAACCCAACTAAACAGGTGCTGTATCTAATGACAAAATTATCGGAAATGAGCCATTGACTGCTCTTCGAGATCGATCCACACTAGAGTATAAAACTCCGGTTATCTCACTCCGTTTCGACTCCAACTGTTCTTTGTTTAATTAATCTACTACAAGTCTATGGATGTCAGGAAAAGCAACATTACATTTCTGAAGTAATAGGTAAAGCCTTTCAGGAAGAGGAAAGATTTATGAAGGTACAATACACTCCCAGTTATTAAACCTTCCAAAAACCACAACAGATGCATATTTGTAAATGACAGACGAGTGTTGGAGGAAATAATGCCTGGAGCACTTCACTCGATCAACTTCAATTAGACTTACTGATTCACGTTTATATTTTCACGTTGTTCTAATGTTGGATGTACATATAACATCAGCATTTCTGTATTTCCAGACAGCCTGACAATCAACTGATGTGTTTATTATGTTGCTATAGACTCCATGCAGATGGGGAGTTCAGATTTATACACTCAACAGGAAGAACATTTCTAAACATAAAGTCTGACAAATACTGAGCCCAGTGTCAGTTAAGGGGTTTGTACTTCAATGAAAATCTGATTTTTATGTTTTGTTTTGTTTTTTTTTAATGCGCATGCTGTTGTGGTTTTGGGGTTCTGTTCTGGGGATATGTAGTCATGTGTTGTTCTGTTTTATTTTGTAGTTTTCCTCCCTTGTGAATTTAGTTTAGCTCCCCATTTTCTGTTTATTAATTCGCTTGGTTTCATTTAGTTCATTCAATTCACCAGTGTCTTATTGTGTTACCTGTATTTATAGCACTTTGCTTAAGTTCTCCTCTGCCAGTTCATTGCTGTTAAGTTGTCTTTTGTATGGTCATCTTCTCTGCAGTCATTCCTGCAGGTCTTTTTAAAAAAACATTTTTTTATGTATTCCTGCAGGTTTTTCTTCATCGTTCCTGTTGGCCTTCTGTGTATCAACTATCCCTACCTGCATGCCGCCTGCTTCCTCTCTGCTTGTACATGCAAACAGAACACCTCGCTCTCAGACTGCAGGTTTACTTGTGGTTCCCAGAGTCTCTAAGAGTACAATGGGAGAAAAAACCTTCAGATGTCAGGCATCTTATGGAACCAACTCCCACTTTGGGTTCACCAGGCAGTTCTGTCTACCTTTAAGATCAAGCTGGAGACCTTCTTTTTTAACAAATCTTGTAGCTGGGGTAGTCTAGCCATCCATTAGTTATGCAGCCATGGGGATGACCCATGATGCACTGAGTGCTTCCTTTTCATTTCTCTGCTCCTTATCCTCCATGAGTAAATATATGACAGTAATGACATCATGAACATATTTCTTTCTTTTTTCTGCAAGTATTTTCGAGTGAAAACTGTGGTGCATGTTGATCTGTCTTTCCTGTCCTCTCCACCCCGACCAGTCGAGCCAGATGGCTGCCCTCCCTGATCTGATTCTGCTGGAGGTTTTGCTTTCCTGTTAAAAGGGAGTTTTCCTTTCCACTGTTCCCTCATGCATGCTCAGGATGGGGGATTGGATTGAAGTAAAGATTCAGTGCAGTCTGTTGGTTTTTCTCTTAGCTAGACTATTAATTATGAACTGGCTTGAATAAATGTGTGCCCTGAGATGACGTTGTTGTGAAGTGGTGCTAGACAAATAAAGCTGAATTAAAGCTGAATTGAATGTGAGTCCACACCCCCACCACTCTGCCACCACTCACTCTGTGAGTTTGAGAAGAAAATGTTTCATTATATTTGACACTTTACTTGATATTAATCGTACCATGCAAATATAAAAACAAGCTTTAAAACACATATTCTTATAGAAAATACTTGTAAAAAAACACATAAACATCTGAGCTCTTAACACCTTTGCTAAATGCTGAACTTCTCCCAGAACTGTTTACATGGTTTTATTATAGCAGAAGTTAAACTAATCCAGAATCACATAACAGATATAAGATTTAAATGTAATAAAAACACAACAGATCTGTGTGTTCTTTTCTTCTTCACATAGTTATGTGTCATTGCTTTTAATAAAAATGCATACACGTCAGCATACAAAACTGTATAAATACACACATATATACATATATACATATATATACATATATACATATATATACATATATACATATATATATATATATATATACATATATATGTATATATATGTATATATATATATATATATATATATATATATATATATATATATATATATATATATATATATATATATATATATATATATATTTATATATATGTGTGTGTATTTATACAGTTTTGTATATGCATTTGGCGACATATTTTAAATGTCTTTCTTTCTGTCATCCTAAAAGATTTGAATACATCTTCCACCACTTGCTGAAATCAGCGTAATAGATAAAATAAATAAAAAGCTGTCAGTTCTGTATTATGAAAAAGCACATAAGGAAATGTATCCATCATCATTGGGTTGATGCTTCCGGCTTACCAAGCTTTTTCTACATTTAGTGAAGCCCAGTGAGGATCACTGCACTGACCAGCAAGCACTCAAGTGGAGCTTTTAGATATACTGCAGACTCTATATTTTCATTTCCTCCTGTCAAAAAGAGGTGAGGCGTTTGCTTTTTCTTTCATGTGCTACTGTTCTCAATGTGAAAACCTGACTTGGAGGATTTCTGCACTTACGGGGTCAGTTGCCTTGGTCAAGACGAAAAAGGAAAAACGTTGGTTGGATATTTCATCCCAAACTGTCTAAAACTTACTGCAAATAAGTCTGAAGGGATTTGGTTTGTGAAATTCATTCTGCTTAACGATTATCTCAGCATTGTAGTTTCTGTGGGATTTTTGGCAGCTTTTTTATGTTGGATGAGCAGATCAGACAAGGTGTCAAATCAAACGTTTTCCATCTGAGAGTTACTGTCAAGGTGAAACCTTACCTCCCCACCTTAAAGACCTGGAGAAAAATACTCATGCTTTTATTAAATCTTGTCTGAAGTAACATGAACTGCAGGTCTAAATGCGTCTTTTTTTCTGTTGTGTGGACATAGTTCAGAACACATCAGCTTGTCATTTGACCAACTTAAAAAAGAAAAAAAAGGCTCAGCACATAACTTCAGTCTTGGCATTCATTCACTGGCTCACAGTCAGATTGATTTTAGATTTTATGACTAACTTTAAAGCTTAAATGAATTGGCGTCACCCTACTTAGCAGGTTATTTTTACATCCAGTCTTCTAAGATCCTTCATTGTCCAGATAAAAACGTAGGACTGATCAAGCATTTGAAAGGGTGAATGTGAATATGTGGCGTGTTTATAATCCATCAAACCACCACTTAGATACTGAATATATCAAACTAATAGATAAGACAAGCGATGTGTAAATATATCAGTATGACATATAATGTTCAGCTTGCTGCTGAATGCAGTCAGGCTTTCTGTGAACGGGAAAACATAAACAGTGTTTTAGCGAACTGATTGCCCTGAAACTGACAAGGTTTATTATTTTGTGGGTTTGATGAACATATCTGATTTCTCTTGGATCTTTCTTTACATTTGTACATTGTACTTTTGTGCTGTCACCCTATGATGACATTGTGGAAGATATGCTTCCTTCATTAGAGCTGTTCTCCCAGTCTGTCCAGTAAAGTGGGTCAAGTGACGTGATTCTCCTGATCCAGATGTCTAAATGATGCTTTGCACAATACTTGGCCTTTTCTTCATACAGAAGAAAAGGCCTTCATACAGAGTTCTTCTACTCATAACCGACTGACATCCTGAGAAAACAGGCAACTGTCTTTAATGCACCAGATTTCTGGGCCGTGTACTTTATTTTTATTTACTAATACTTTTGTTTGAATAAATGTGTACTTATTCAGAGAATAAAAGATGGATGGGTTAAAGTACCTCATTACACTTATTTTCTTTAAATGCATGTCTAATAGTTTTCCTTGCATTAGCAGATCTACCATCTGTTATCAACCATGGCCCATGTTTTATCCAGAGCATAGTTACAGGTACCACCCCAATGTTTCCCATTGGTACATCTGTACTCAAAGTCCAGCTTTACCTTTTGACTTTCAGCTTGAATGGAGTATAACATCTTAAAATTTTGTATTTTGCTTAATTCTTACTCCATTTTCACTGTGTATTTATTCCTTCTCGATGTGTTTCATATTCTACTTCATGATATCTTATTGCCTTGATACATTAGTTTTCATTTTATTTGACCGTTGAAACTTTGCTCCACTTTTGCATTTTTATGAAATTATTCTGTATAAATAAATTTGATTTTGACTTTGTCACTACATCTAAAAGACTGTAACTCACAATGTTCTCATTGTGTTTGTGATGACGGTCCATCTGCTCATCACCAGAATCAGAAATAGTTTATTAATCCCTGTGGGAAATTGTTGCATTGCAGCGCTCCTCGAAATAGTTAAATATAGTGATGCACAACGAGAGAAGAGGAAATAGAAAATATAAAAATGAGAGTGCATGTAAAGGTTAAAGAGGACCATAAATAAATACGATTAAATAAAATGAACAACAATGGTGATCATTCTGATCATTCTGCTTTATTACATTGTGGTGCAGCTTGAATAAGCAAAATTTAAACCCAACATTAATTATAAAGAATAAAAAAAACAAAAACAAAACAAACCTTTTGATTTCAGAGCCAGATTTAAACATACAAAAATATGCTTTGTCATGAGCAAAGCGCTACTTTTTATGTGGATTGCAGTAGGATATGTCTGTGGATAAACGGCCGCAGTAAGTGTGGTTTGGCATGCATTCGGCACACTTGCAGTTTTTGGCCACGGGGACGCTCACTGTGCATCCATCAATGTCCTGCTCCTCATAGACCCAGTCCCCGTTGCACACGTTCACTACAGGTGACTCTACATCGCTGATGTAGGAGGGGTCCTGTCACCAGCAGAAACAGACAAAAGTTAGATGCAAATATTAACACAAATAATTTTTGTGCAATACAAACACTGATACCTAGTAATACCTTAAAAACTAAAAGCAACCGAGATGTAGTTCAACTTTATGATCACCATAAAAACCTTGTCCTTTATGTCACAATGACTGAGCCTAAATGAGATGCGCAAAAGGCAAAGCAACATCTATCTTTATCCTGCTGTAGTCATTTCTCACTTGACAGTTCTTAAAATTAGAAGAAAACTGAGGAACTTCATACTGTGGAGCAGAACCACTGGCAGAGTTGGGCTTAGCATGTTCATTATGCAGCACTGACACGTCTCATTAACAATCACTGTCATCAGCCTGACACATCGTATTGAAAGTTTGAATCATCTGTCACCTCCTGGAAGCAATGTCCTTCACATATGGTAGTTTGGATGCACTTCTCGTTGCCGCAGACGTCCATGTGGATGCTGAAGTCTTTTGGATGACAACAGCAGCAGCCTTGCCCCACTAGCGCTAGCACTGCTGCCATGACAACCAGCTGCATCCTCTGCAGGGTGCAGCACATAACACCTGCTGCAAAAAGGAATTAAGTCTCACATGAGATACTTTGAGAGATTCCTGAAAATTTTCCATCTTTTTAGTGATGGGATTATTTAGTAGTTTGTTGATTGATTGAAGGTTGTTGTTTTTTTGTTTTTTTTGTTGTTGTTGTTCTTTTATAACGTGTGTTCATAACAGAATCACCAGCAGCTGTCCTGTTGAGTTAAAGTTGGGTTGTGAACTATTGTTACAATAATAGTTATATGCATGCATGTCCTGTTTAAGAGTATGTAATTTAGCATGTATATGTTATCAGAAAAAAAACCAACCTAAATTTGAGATTAAAAACAGCTTTTTCTTTTAAAATATTATTGTTGGGTTATTTTGAATAATTAACATAAAATTAAATTATGAAATGTAAAAAAAAAAAAAAAAAGTCTTTAAAGGATATATCCAAAACAAATATACTTTCTTGTCGAGGGAGTTGGTCTCATACTTCAAGACTCTGTAACATCTGCCTGAAAGTAATAGATCTAATTCAGAAAGTGTGCACAGTACTTTTTTGTAAATGGCATAGAGGAAGGAAATTTATTTATTATCACCAAATCTCAGACCAGATTCACTCGAGCAGAGAAATAAACCTCAATTTATATGTCTGGATACCAGCGGGGAGAAATGGAAAATCTGCTTTCAAATAAAAGACCAGATTAAATAACTTACACGGGACTTTGACCTTTTCAAACCTGAGGTCCTCCAATTGGGAGGCTTTTGAGAGCAGATGGTGCCAAACTATGCCAAAAGACCTTGTTCAACTGTCTTTACTAAAACCTCTCAACTTTTGCTTTATTTCATCAGTCAACCTTTGCAGAAATAACCTGTAATTTCATAAAGATTTAGAGCATTGGCTGTGTTATTCCACAGGGCTATTCAAAATCATCCTGGTGGTCTGAAACTTGTGCTACGTTCTATCTTCATTCATTCTTCAGTAAGAATACATGCACTAATATTTAACCCTTTCATGCATGAACTAATTAAAAACAATGTAACATCTTTTTTAAATACAGTAGTTTACCTCTACAGATATATGCAATGATACTTTTTTGTATATTAGTGATATTTAGTGATATTCTCATGATTTATGATTTATTTAAATGTATTATATAGATTATTTAAAAAATAACATATAATCATAATTATATTATGTAAATCTTCAATAAAATATTGCTGTATCATTTTCTTTTCCTATTTATTACAAAGGCAAACTTGTGTTATTACATTATGTTCAATTATATCACATATTTATTTATTCTCCTGTGAATGGAAACATATTGGATGACTCACTAACATCCACTGAAGTGGTTTATTTACAAAAATTACCGTCCTCGTTCATGACTATGCAAGAAAAAAGCTTGTAAATAGATGTCCACGATAGGGCCACTATGCATGAAAGGGTTAAACTTAACAAATCTCACAGGCATCTTCTGTGTCATGATACTAAAACTATTTAAAGAGGCTGCAGTTGTGGACAAAAAAAAATGCAAGGGGCTCAAAGGTTTAAAAGACTGCAGGAAAGAAACCAAATGATGCAGCAGGGGGGGGGAAAGATGTTTTGCAATTGAACTCCTTAATGCAATGCTCATTTTCTTTGTATAGCCCAGCCTTAATGAAACTATACTCTACAACACCTTCAAATCACCATTAGACACACAGCGTATTCTGTGTATAAAGACAGCAATGAAAAAAATTACTTGGAAATAAGATAAAGTTAAAAAAGAACTAACAAACTAACAAACCTCCCAGCTATACTGCAAAGTTCCTTCAAATCCTTTGGAATATAGTTAAAAACAGAACCTTTTCAACAGCATGCATGTTATTTACATATTTTCATGAATATAAAACCTACCTGTGGTGCCCTTATGTCACTATGAATTCAGTTAAAGGTCTTTCTTTTCTTGCTCTCTCGAAAATCTGCGACAGTCTACTGTCTGTTGCTTAAATAGAGCTGCTGATAATCTTCTTAATCTCTCCAACCTTGCTTTGGTTTTTGGTTTCCCACCTGTTTTGACTGAATGGAAATCCTCTTTTCTCCCCCCTCCCTCTGTGGTTCAAGGGTTGCAGGTGGATCAAGGCCTTTCCTCCTACACATGAGGAGGAGCAAGTCGGTATCTTCAGAAATCTTGTTTAAACCACATAAGTGAAAGACTCAGATGGAGCACAGAAACATAAAACTAAATCTGCCCCCGCACTGAGATGGAAGACTCTGATATGAGAGGCAGTAATTAATTTGCTGTGCTGCACCTTTATCTCCTTTATGTGTGTGTCATATTTCCAGTACATTACTGACAGTAATATACACGTTATTATCTTTAAATGTGATTATGTAACTTCTGAAATCGTTTTTCCACCTGTATTTTCCACCTGGTCCCCCTTTTTTCTGCCCCCTACATTAGGAGATGATACAGAGCAAAATACAACAGACTCAAGAACAACTTCTACCTCTAAGCTGTTACATTTATCACCCCAACATCACCACCACCACCCCACTAACTGAACGACCACCCACACCCAGAGTGTTTCAGCACATTATACACATTTATCAATCCATCAATCAATACATCAATATGTTATTTATCACCCTTTGTTTTTCACCTGCACCTTGAATATATCTTTTAAAATATATTCTCATATTTTTATGTTCTGTAATTTCTTCTATCTATCTATCTATTTAAAAATATGTTTTTATTATGATTTTATTTCAAACTAAAAAAAGGACTTTTAAAAAGAACAAATATTGGTTACAAATACAAAACAAGCTTCTTAAGTTCGAAAAAGGGTTTTGGAAGAAGTTGGGCACTTATCTAGTCTATCTATCATCTATCTATCTTACAAGAAAATAAATGATTAATAGGAATCCAACTGTTTTTTTTTTTTTTTTTATTATTTTCCATCTACACAGTATATTTTATTACTTTTTCTTTATGAATGTGTTAGAGTGCATTTCTAACATATATGAGGGTAAGTGGAATTACACTTGCAAGAACGTTTGTTTATTCAGGTTTGTTTCATAACTCCAAGCTAATGGATGTAGCAAATCCTCATAAACAGTTGCAGAACTGACATTACCCGGGCCGATGGACTTAAATACTGACCGATCCTACTTTTCTGCATCAGCTACATGCAAATCTTGCTACTCTGTGTTTATATCATCCCTTTTCAAATGTTTTAAAACAATTTCCAGTTTACAATCTTCATTTTAGATTTCATCATCGTCACACATTGGAAATAAGGCATGTTCTAACTGAATGCTGTCACAGTCTGTGCCCATGGCATTGCACCCTGATGAGCACATTGATGAAAGTAATTATGATCAAGCATATTTTTTGCATCAATACCAGCCTCTTTCATGCTTCAACCAGGCACTTTACTTTGGCCAAAAAGGAAAATTTCCATTGATGGAAACACACCCTATACAATTTCCCACTGTGTGTTGCACTTGCCAGAGAAGCAAGTCAGTTCTCTAGAGATGCGCACCAACAGCTTATGAGGTCATTTCAAGTTATTGATTATAAATTAGGAATCATATTTGGAGACATTAAAGGTGCATTACATAACTTTTAGACCTTGATGATGCAGTAACATTTCTGCATTTCTAGAGCCGCTGCTTCTCAGTAGTGTTCTGCTTTACACGCTAAAAAAATGGATGTTAACACAAATGCTGTTTTGAACGTGCACTGTCATTGATTTATCAGAGAAATACAAAAAGATTAAAAGAGAGAAAGACACTAAACAAGAGTCATTGTAAGATTGCTTTTTGCTGGATGGAGAGAGCTCACAGCAGGATCCAAGATGGATGCTGAATTGGGGGGCTTCTGGGAAAATGGCAAAAGTTCTCTAAGTGGGTCTTTAAAGCTGTGGTACACAACACAAACACTTCATGTATGCTTGTATCACAGACAAGCCACACAAATGATAATCCATGTTTGTTGTTGTATTTCCTTTAATTATTTTAATATTTATACACAGAAAACACAAGACATGGGTAGAATGGATAAACTAAGAGAAACCAGTTGAACTAATGAAGCTAGAGAAAAAACACAAGGAAAACTACAAAACAAAACAGGAAACAAAAACTAAAGACCACACAAAAACTCCACACCATGTCAACAACTTATCTGTTCAGTTGTATGTTGTCTTTTAGCATTCAGCATTACGACCCGGAAATTCACCCACACAGAAGGAGCTGTAAACAATAACCAGTTTATTTGTGAATAAGGAATGTGAGACGAGACTGAGCAGAGGATCAATCCAGGTGAATGAGCAGCTGTTAGAGTCCAGGCTCCAGAGACAGGGTCAGGATGGAGGCAGGAGGTACAGATTATGGCAAAGTACTTATACAGGATGAAAGACAAGACTCAGGGTCCAAAGACAAAGCAAGGGGGTCTGTGACCACAAAATCCAAGAAGGTGGGTAATCCTGGGACATGAAGCAGTAGGTCGGCAACTAGAGACAATCTGTAGAATGCTGGAAAACAACTAGGCATGAATCTGTTGATAATCTGACAGAAGGGAATAGATTGGAGAAAGTTTAAAGGTTGTGAGACATGAAAACCAGGTGAACTGAATGAAACTGATGAGAACAACAGAGGCCATTAGGAAGCCACAGGTGGATAGAGTTTCCACTGATGAGTACCAGCGGATCAGGGAAGGAAAACACGACAACGTTGTTGTATTACATTCTACAATATGTATCATAAATATTTTCAGGAAGAAAATGGAAGGATATTCTTCACCTCACACCGATGTGAAATTCAATCAAGATAAAAACAGCAGACATCTGAATTATCTGCATGTTTGTAACATGTATCTTCATAGCTGTGTCTGTCTTTACCACATTTTTCTTTTCTTTAACCTGCCTTTACTCTTCTTCTCATGCATAGGTTTGAATCTCTGGGTGAGACCTTTCTGTGTGGAGTTTGCATGTTCACATCATACATTCATTGGTTCCTCCCACAATCTAAAGCCATGCATAATAGATTGGCTTCCATTTATTGAATACATAAAATAAATAAAAATATATAAAATTCAAATCTGTGTTTTCTGAATCAATCATAGAGGGTGACAGTAATAGCCACAGAGTGGTGGGTTGAGGAACCCTCTGCTACGATATTATTTTCCATCAACTACATGAACAACTGCTTTAATCCACAAAAGGATTAAAACCTTTTTGTCCTTTGTCGAAAAAAAGAATGTTGTATTTGTAATACCAGTTTGCTCTTTTTCTGATCTTGACCATCTCATTAAGAAATTTGTGGATGTGCCACTGCTAGAGATGAACCAGGGTTTGTTTAAAGTGGATCAACTTTGATATTATTGGAAATTTTGGAGCTTCAGGCACATTTTATTTACTACGAATATACATTAGGAACAGTTCTCTGTCTTACACATCCTCTCTTAAATTCTCACAATCACAACACAATTATTTGATAATCTCCTGCTCATGTCTTTTGTAAAGCTAATTTTGAACATAAAGTCTTTTTAAAAATATTTGGTTTGAGCCATCTGAACATGATATATAAGGCCTGAAGTGATGTCATGTTTTAATACTTTAATACTTAAAAAAAAAACAACATCTAAACAATTTAAGGAAAATTATACTGATAATTGTTGCAAAAATGATAATATATCCCACAAAAAACTGTTTTCATTGCTTTGTTTTTAGTTATTAAAGAGTTAAGTTTATGATCAATTTACAAAACCTCCATTGTAATTTATCTCTTTTTTTAAAACAGGTCACATAACATCGAAGTAAATCTCTCAAACTAGTTGTGCATCACATCCATTCTCGGCTTCACAAAGCTCATTCATGCATTTAAATAGGCTATTTTACCGTTCATCACACCACACTTCTGAAACAGTTCATCCAATCACATAGTCATGCATAGTATTGATCTATGCTTTATGTTTTGTTTGCAATGTTGTCTGTCTTGAGTTGTTAATAAATGTGCATTTATATCGATCTGTAGTGTTGATTGATGTAATAATGGTTTTTTTATTCAGCTGGTGGCCTCACTTTTGCTCATCGTTCATATTGGTTTGGTGTAAAGGGACACGATCACAACTACCGTACACTTATCCATCCATTTTCTGAACCGCTTAATCGTGAGGAAGCTGGAGCCTATCCCAGCATTTAGCAGGCAAGAGGCAGGGTACATGTTATACAGGTCACCAGTCCATCGCAGGGCCAACACAGAAACACAGACAACCATTCACACTCACACTCATTTCTAGGTGGAATGTAGAGCAATCAATTAACCTAACATGCATGTCTTCGGACGGTGGGTGGAAGCCAGAATGCCCGAAGGAAAACATACTTTCCCAACACAGAAAGGCCATTGTTCAATCCTGCCTCCCAGCCAAGGCTAAAACCAGTGACCTTCTCACTTACCACTACACTTATATAAGACAGTTTTTCCACTTCCCTGTTAGGTTTATAGAAAATCATTACCATGGAAAATGATCACACTTTGGGCTAAAACATATTTTTTACAACATAACCATCACTGCCATGGACACCATGTCACTCTAATTTATCCATGTCATTCATCTTACACTCTAATTTACTGTTGGATTCAGACTGTAATCACATTATTATTAGTGGAATTATTAATGGAACCATGGATACAAGGAGTGTGGAACCATGGATACAAGGAGTGTAATAATACATCAATTTTCATTGATACATTCAACAATCCTACTTCCAATGAGCCAATGACATTGATTCAAAATGCAAAAATGTACAAAAATTGAGTAGAAAAACATTAATTTAACATACTTTTATTTTAAAAATTGGCAGCATTTTGAGTTGAATGGTATGTTGCTTTCTGTTTTATTACTAGTCTATTGTATAATAACATTTCTTAATTTAAGCCAATTAATTAATTTAAAATATCTAATCTCAGGAATACAAATGTTTCAGGATAGTCTGGTTTTTGTGGTCAATATCTTTCATATAAGTTGGTGGATCATGAATTAATTTAAATCCAAATCAGATCATGACTTAATCTGAGTCATCGGCAAACATAAAACCACTATCCATTAAATCAATAAAATTTCTTATTATGCTCAAATTAGCGATTTATATCACTTTTGCCATAGATACCACACATGGATATCTGTGAGAGGTTGCTCTTTTAATGTAAGAAAGATTAAATATCCTTGCATGCAGATATGCCACTTAGATGCATATTTTAAAAATTAAATCTTAATAGATGGCTTTAAACTAAGAAAAAATTCTGCAGTTTCACATTGAACACCTATTAGCCATATGTGTGACATATATGATGCTGCTAACTAAAGTTATTCAGTAATTCAACTTTTGCCAAGTGGTTAAAAATGGGTAAATTTAAATCAGGAAAACACACATAACTGTCAGATAACTATATAGCTTAAGTATATAATAATTTTTACAAGTGTACATTTACACTGCTTCTCACTTCTCTTTCACACAGCAGAGGAAACCTCCATCACTTCTCTCTGTTAAGTCTGCTGCACTCAGTAAAACACTTAGAACTGCACCATATGCTTGACAGTCTGCAGTGATAGAAAAATAATTATTTGGGCAGCAGCCATGCTGCATCCGAGGGCTGTTCTGTCTGCCCTTGCGCCCACCAGGGACTCAGGTTCCCCAACATCCTGCTGAAATGCCATACCTGCCTAACAAAGCTGCAAGGACTTTAACAGAGTCACCCCATCCTCTGAGAGTGCTGCTTTCTTTTGGAAATATCTGCTGAAATACATCATTGTTAGCATGCATTCTGTCCTTAATGAACACAAGTCGTAGCTGATTAATCTTGCATTAAAAGCAGAGGACATCATTAGTCATTTTCTGAAGTGCAGGTATAACTGCTGGTAATTCCTCTTGAAATGAGTGCATCTGCACTGAAATTTGATTTATTAATGCAGCAAGAACTTTTACATCTGTGCATGCACTGCATTATTATGCTCATCACATAAATACCTCATTTATAGCTGACCTGGGATCTGGGAAGGGCAGATAGGACTTTCACGTTCATATTATAGTCACACAAATAGCTCATTTTTCCAGCAAGAACCTCAAACAACAAGAAGAAACTCTCAAGCTGAGAATAGTTATTTTCCTTTTCCTGAGCTAAGAAGGAGGCCTGTCCTATAATGTTGCATTAATGTTCACTGTGGGTCAATTTGGAGGTGATGAACGAGGTGACGGTGTCTGGGCCCAGGACGATTTTCTGGTTCATAAGTCTGAGGACTACAATAAAATAAAGCCCCTCTGGGTGTAAAAGCTCATAGAAGCTCTACGTGGAACGACGAATACAAGAGCTCAGAACGGGCATCACAAATATGAGGCACAGCTTAACACCTTTCAGCTCAGAAACAGTCCTATGCTCTCTATTAACGCAGTAAAAACTCTGTCCTAACATCACCAGTAATATCCACAAGCCCACTCTGTCACACCTTGTTTGTCTCTGCAGCTCCATCTGCTTTTCTATCCAGCCATGGACAGATACAGACTAATTAAAAACCATTTTGTCACAAAACTAAGGCCCTCTGCACACTGTGTCACCCGACATTCATATTGTCTCCCTTCATGCATCTAGTCTAAACAAACGCCTCCCCAGTACTGCCAAAGTGAAGCGTTTTGTTTGGTTGCTGGATATTTCTGTGTGGAAGGAGATGGTAATTCTGTATAATTTAGCATTCTAAAAAAAATAATAATTCCTTATTATAATTATTATAATAATAATAATTTTTAAGTTTTAGAATTTGATTTTAAGATCTGGGACAAAAAAAAAAAACCCCACTGACATACTGAAGGGGAGACTCCTGGATGGGATGGTACAGGGGAGGGAGGGGTTAGGGTGTAGGGTGTGGGATGGAGATAAGAGGGTGGGTGATTGGATTGGGGGAAGGAGTGTGTATGTGTATGTGTGTGTGTGCGCGCGTGTGTGTGTATGTGTGTGTGTGTGTGTGTGGATCGTGGTGTGTGTGTGAGGATGGGGGAAGGAGTATGTGGGTGGCTGGGTGGAGGAAGGGTCTGTCCATGCTTCTCGGGGTGAATGACTGGGACACTGGGGTTTGAACTGGCTCCCACTGGGTGGCTGTCAGGTGGATCCTGGCTCTACGTTGGCGCTGTGCGGGCTCCCTGCCTGTAGGGTTGGGGACATGGCTTTCAGGTTCTTTGGGCCCTGTGACCTGCGCTCTGTCTGCTCTGGGTGTGCCACCTGGCTGTGTGGTGGCTCTGGCTGGGGCCTTCCTCTGCCACCTCCTGGGTAGATGCGGGGGTTGTCCTGGGCTGTGGATCGTCCTGGTCTCGGGGTGCACCTGGCTTGCCTCTGATCTTTGTGCAGACGGGGCCGTGTTGGCTTGATGACTCTTGTTCACAGACTTTTCACCCCGTGCGTTCTGCATGCTGACAGTCACTGTCTTGTCCTGTAGATTTATTCAGCATTTGAATTCATTTTCTCTGTGTGAGTTTTTTAGTTTTAGTCAAAATACATGGTTTCTTTTTAACTTGTTAATTTCTTGTACTTCTGACAATCACTGACTTTATCTTCCTGCTGTGGCCGTAGGATTTCCTTTGTTGTGTTTCTACACAGGTGGAGCTGCTTGTCTAGTATCTGTGGTTGCACTGCAACCTGTTTTCTATGTGGTGTATCAAATCAAATCAAATCAAAGATACTTTAGTCATCCCCGAGGGGAAATTCAAAGTTCAAGCCAGCTCGTCCAAGGTTTGACATACAGACATGTAACATTAATGACAAAATATCATATTTGTGATGCCAGCTCTGAGCTCTTGTATTTGTCTTGTATCTTTGTCTCCTCTTTTTTTCTGTCTATTTTCCTTTTCCTTTCTGCTCTTTTTCCATCCTTTTTCTGTCCCCTCTGGCCAAGTCCAGCTGTAATATGTTAGTAAAAAAACTAAACGAAACTTTATTTAAAAAAACAAACAAACAATTGAAACAAGAACTCTGATTGTCAACCGGATGTTTATATCTGTAAATCCCCTCTTAGCAAAGTAACACAGCAGCCACCTTCTTTATGCTTGCTTTAATGCTGTAAAAATCCAATTAAACGTTTCTTTTCCGTAAATAATAAACCAAAGTGACATCTGAAGTGAGAAAACAGCAAGGCATCTTTTGATCATCATGGTCTACTTCTTCTGGACTTCTTTCTGGATCTTTTAATAAATAAATTTCTTTTAATTGAGTGTTTTCAGCACAGTGTGTGTGTGTGTGTGTGTGTGTGTGTGTGTGTGTGTGTGTGATTAATTTAGCTTTACCACAGTTTCTGACTGAACTGTATTACTTTAATTAATCAGCATTACCTGCTTGGTCACCTGATTTGTTCATTTATTTTATCCTCAGTTACACAAAGTGTTTGATTGAATTGTTACAATTGACTTTTTTCATTTGTTTTTTATTTTCCTTGTTTTACTCGCTCCAATATTTCCCCTATTTTGCTATTCCTGCTGTTTTCTCATTATACATTTATGAGACGTTCGAGATCCCTTTATGATGCTGCGTCTCCAGTTGCTTTTTATTGAGTATTTTCTTTCTTTCTTTTTACTTTAAAGAACAAAGTCATTTATTGCTTTGAGTGCAGATGTGAGTGGGGGGTAAGGAAAGGTACGAGACACTTGGGGGTTATTGTTATCCATTTATTAATTTATTTTCCCGTCTAAAACACTATATGAGCTGCATGCTCTATGTTTTGTTGATGAAATTGCTTTACAAAACAACTCAGGATATGCTCGTCCCCATGGCTGCATAAGCTATGGGTGGTTAAATACAATTTGATCCTCAAAATAATCAAACAGCCCCCTGCCCCACCTGACCATAAATGGAAATAAGAGGGTATATAAACTGGATGGATGGATGGATGGATGGGTGGATTGATGGATGGAAGTAAATATAAGATCAAACTCCTGGAAAACAAATAATAGCTCTCTCTGCTCTGACAAGCCCATATCAGCAAATCCTAAATGAAGAATGGACTTTAGCGATCTGGTCACACCCCTCCTCCTATTTTTTTTTATTATTTATTTTTTTTTTTTATTTTAACCTAAACTTGCCGGTCTCAGGCCCAGTTCAGAATACTCTTCCTTCTGGCATTTTAACTAATTTACAGCTCCCTCTGGACCGATAATAAGCTTTTTTACAGCATATTTCGTGTGCAGGCGCGCACCTGTTGACTCATGCCGATGTTCAAAGATCACCTTCAACAGCAGACCAAACGGCTGAGTCTTAACTCTGCTCCCTGTTTGACTGCAGCTTCCCACACCTGCACATCATGACCACAAGGGGAGACATTATACCAGGTATTAGCAAAGAAAAGTTTGGTTATGGTAATTCTAATTGGATTTATTTAGATTTGCTCATATTTGTGACATCCATTGTGGTACATTTTACAAAAAGAAAAGATACGACTATGTATTGTAATAAATCATATTGATAGTCCATAATCTGCCGCCTCAACCAGCAATCCTGTTATTTCGAGGCTCACCCTCGAACAAGCTGGGTTTTTTTTAAGTTCTTGAGCTTAATGATGCAGTCGCCATGCATTTTGTTTCTGGAACTATCCCTGACCTTTTCCAACTAACAGACACGATAAGAATATTATGTTTATCATTGGCTTTACCATTAAGAGCTAAAGCTGCTTCAAACAGAAGTATTCTGTGATATAAACAATGTTTGAACATATTCTCCAAAAACAATGTCAGCATGTTGCAGAACGTTTAGTCTTTTAATCTTATACTGAGCTTTTATCGCTATGAATAAAGAACTTTTTTTTTTAGAAATTTGTCTATTTTAAATTAGATGTTCTGCTGTTGTTTCTTTTGGCACTTTTTAACAATACCCATGATGAGTAGTCATGCCAAAATGACACTGTCTACATAAAAGAACAGGTGATTGAACTTCCATTTGTTTAAATCATGCTTGAAATCTGACCTTTAATCCATAGAGGTCGATAAGGAGAAGCTGTGGATGTATGGCAGAAACAAAACAAAACATTGTGTGCTTCCACAATGTGTTATGTTATACCCCTGAATTAGGATGGAAAGAATCACAAGTGATTTCTACTGCTTCCCTCATGCAGTATTGCAATGAGGATACAACGCGCGAGCCCCTAGTGGTAGGTGAACCACTCGATACCATAGCAACAGGATTTGAGCCTTTTTAGCTGCTCGTGTGCAAAATAGATTATGTTAAACAAGATAACAAAATTCTTATGAAAAATATATGAAATGAGTGAATCTTTTAACTATATCTAACTTAACTGAATCGTATTGTACTATTCATAACAAACCTTGTTTTTTAACTTTTGTTTTTTAACCATTTTAAAATTAAATCACATTATGAATGAATTCTTAGACTGTGGTTATGGGGAGAAAGGTAAGCCTAAGTTATCTCAACCATCACAGTTACATATTCAACTATTCAAGAACGCATCTCTATACAGCTGTTAGGCAACGCAAGGAAAAAAAAAAGTGGCAGATAGGGCAATATTAAACTGTTGACTGTGAGTTTCCATCCATTTTGCCTCCTGAGAGATCACCTGCGTAACTTGCCAACGCTGCACATGATATGAGCTGACTTGTTGCCAAGTTACAAATGCAGCATCCTAACCAATTTATAAAAGCTATATGAACATTTCAGCTGTGCTTTTGATTCACTTACAACTTTTAAATATTTTGTAAAACTATTCATCTTTCTATAATTTAAATATGAAATGTTAAATATTAAATTTCAGACTTAAAAAGCCTGACTTCTTACTGATTTAAGCAACAGGATTTTAAAAAAATATATGAAAAACTGGTCAATGTCCCAACAAAAGGTCTTAAAGTTTAAAAGTTCATTTTAAAAGTGCTTTTATTACAATATTTTATGGCATACAATAAATAGCACGTTGAAATTCCTTTCTGTAATATTGCACACCACCAGGAAAAGGTTTCGTTTGTTTACATTTTCTCATTAAATTTAATGGCTAAGTGTGGACAGACTGTAAAAAGGTGAATTGTAAAAAAGAATCAGTTTTGCAGGATGAAGATCAGGATGATATAACACCGTTTTTTGTGATGTGTTGCATCTCTGGCATTAGCCCAGGATGCATCTAAATTTGTGCATAAGAAGACACTTTGCATCCCTACTTTATCAACTCTTATTAATACTGACCTCATAACTCCCCCTGGTGCTGACTGAGGTGGATGCTCGATGAAGTGCAAGGGGTGAAGGTGCGTGATGAATGTGTTCCTGGAGGAGGGTTGCCTACATCTTGTGCAGATTAGAAAAGAGCTCCTCTGACGTTTTAGGAAAGTATCTGGAATGCAGGGAAACAACTGTGGAGGCAAACTCTTTAAAGAGCAACTGTGTGATATTTGCACCATCAGCAGAACGGATTATTTAACATGTAGACCATAAGCCTCTGCATTGGAGTGTACATAATGTTTCAGCTTTCTTCTTATAAAAAAACAAAAAAAAACAAAAAAAGAAAAAAGAAACACAATGGTTGAATAAAAATGTTTTAGAAAGAGGCTGCCCAAGCAACCAAAAATATCCCTGCAGGAGTATTACAGCTGGAGATTTGCAAAATACCTCAGGGGATGATTGGGATTCCTTAGAGGAATATTGTATCTGGAATAACAGGCTGTTCTGTCCTAATTAGAGCTTTTGATTCAGATGTATACTTGAATCAAATAGATAGAAGTGAATTGGCCAGAGCTGCTGATTGTTGTGTATCCCAGCAGTGGGCCTCCGGGTGGACCTGCAGAAAAAACTAATTATCTGTGCAATCAAATTCAACCAGAGAAGTTTCTAAGGTGCAATGAATAAGACCTTTACTCTCCCTCAGCACAAAATGATCCAAATAAATGTGAGGTTGCAATAAGCTGGATAACAGTAACAGGGACTCAGCCGTTTCATCACCAATACTGCTCCGTCCAGTTTAGTGGCTTTCTGAGTTTGTGTACATGTTCTGATTGAAGACATGGTAATGAATGTAATGTAGCATTATTTCCTCGATCTTTAACTCCCGTGTAAATGAGGACTAATGTGGCATATTAATTATACTCATTATACCAACTTGTCTGTGGTTCTAAATACTCATTAATAAAGGAAAAAACAAATGTATTCTTAATTGCTTTTCAATACAAGCACATAGTTTGTCTAATTAATACCTGACTGGGGTCATTAATTAGCTTCCCAGTTGTGTTATAATCTTCCAACTTGTGACTGCACCTCCCAAACACATCAGGTAAGTTTAATACTTTCTACTGTCATTGATCATAGTTTTAAAAGCACTCTGTTCTTTCTCTTAAAAGTGTGAGAGGAAAGTCTCTTAATACATGATGTTATGATTCAGTGTATAACTTTAAAAATATAGGATTGTACTGCTACTTAAAGCTTTACATTTTCCAAGGGAACAAAGTCGTTTCTATTGTTGGGGTTTTGGGTGATAATTCCAGCATCCCTAACACAGAGGTGATGAAGCCTCTGTCCACCTCAAGGCTTCTTGTTGGCCTCATATAAAGATTTATGAATATTTAATCTCTCACTGCTTGTTTTAAACAAGTTTTGTTGGAAATCTACAGACATCCGAACCTGTTTAACCTCCTTAACCTGTAGTGGAAGAAGGCTGGGTTATAGAGATGTGTTTGCCACACAGCTCAGTCTGCAATGATGACATCTTTGTTGAAGAAGAATGACTTCATGTTTTAATGCATTCACATGTGCATGAAACCTTGGATGATTGAGTTGCACCAAGACCTCATACCACAAGGCATTTGATGTTTATGACCTGTGATATGGGGGCTGTTTGTGTGTTAGCTAGCAGATTTCTCAAAACGTTAAGAACATATTGCATGGATGGTTTAATTGACCCTTTATGAGACACACAGCTTCAATCTGCTTACTTTTTGGATTATATTTGAAAGTCATCTTTACTTTTCAAATAAAAGTCAAGCCACCTATTTGTCCACCACGCTGAATTATTTTTCTTTAGATTCCTCTTCAGTCTTCAGACTATTTTGAAGACATAATTTAGTATTTCGCCCTGCGATGGACTGGCGACCTGTCCAGGGTGTACTCTGCCTTTCGCCCAGAGACAGCTGGGATAGGCTCCAGCTTCCCTGCAGCCCTTCATTGGACAAAGCGGTTAGGATAATGAATGAATGAATTTGGTATTTCCCATCAAATTGAAATCCGAAGAGAGAAACTTGTGTTTCTATGACTTCTTTCAACATCACAAATGAAATAAATAAGCCTCGAATGCCATCAGAAGGTTGATTAGTCTGTTTGCTTGATCCTTATTTAAAGGCTTATTAGTATAATAGTGCTTTGGTGAAAGATACTTTAGACTTCTCCTTTGTTAAAACACAAATATCAGAGTGTTGAATTGATACGGGAAATTTCTTTGTTTAGGTTTAATTTAAATATTGATCTACAGCAATATTGAGTTGCACTTTACTCAAGATTGTTTTTCTCTTTTCTAAAAGTCCTTAGGCTTGAACAAAGATGTCCTTTTTACTTATGAAATCAAACAATCCAAATGACATGACCATGAAGTTTGCACATCATTGACACTTGTTTGGCAGCACATGTATATCCCATTCATGTCCTCAGTTATGTTTTAACTCTGTGCACATTGCAATGTTTCATAAATTGAAAAAAAAAAGCATATCTCCACTTATATGACAAATTTGGATTGTATCCCAACAGGATAATCATCAAATGAGTTATCTCACTGTATAAACAGGTGGTATACTCCTGAGTGCTTCCTTAATCATACATCAGAGGGAGGTAGAAACAGTGGATATTAATGGTGTTTAGCATTGATTCATAGGGGGGAATGCAATTGTATGCTAACTTTTATTTATTTATTATTTAATCTTGAAACACAGAGCTGTTACTTTGGAGCACTTGGAGAAATAATTGGTTTAAAGATCTGATTGTAAATGAGTAAAAATGTGTTAACTTTAAACAGAGAGATTACCACTCCATGAGGTATAATTAACTTTTATCTTTAGATTTGACCACTTTAGTCAACTCGGATCTTGCAGAAACACTTGGGTCAGATATGAAAATATGAATAGTTATTATAGCACAAGAAGTGACAGAATCGTACAGTAATTAATGGAGGTGAGAGAGGAGTTGAAAAGTGTGACGGCGCCATCTTTTTAGCCTAACAGAGTTAACTTTAAGATAAATAAAACGCCATGCATTAGGCTACTTTTGAGGCAGGGACATAACACCGGTTGCCATCGTGAGGTGACAACAACGGCATGCTCGGTTGTGAGACTGCAGCACGGTGCGCAATGACCGGCTGCATCCACTGGGGGAGGACCGAGCACCGCCTGCATGCGCTGCGGTACAAAAAAAAACCCCACCACTCTCTCACCAAGACTCTCCATCATCACACACACAATGGGAGGGATACAGGACTATAGGTAGGGCTACAGCGGCAGACAGACAGATGTGTGATGCTCAGACATAACCATGGGGCTATTTCTCCTCGCCTGTGCCAAGCTAAACTTTTACCCACCCTCTCATCTTTTGGCGGAGATCGAGTGGAGCTGTCATTGATGCCAACCCCTTGCTTGCACACCTGATTCTTTTTTTTTTTCTTTTTTTTTTTTTTCCCTTTTCTCTTTTTTATGAGTATTGCTGCCACTATGTACCAGAAGCGATGCAGCAGAAACAGAGGCTGAAGTACCAGTAGATCCTGTTGAATTGAGACAAGACGTCGAGACGCAGCCAAAAAAAAAAAAAAAAAAAAAAAAAAAAAAAGAAGAAGAAGAGGAAAAAGTGTCCTTCTCAGAGTGCGTCAGAGCACGGATGTATATACTGGATGTGGATATTGTCGCTGGTTGGATACGACGAGGGATTTGTGATGCTACCCCCCAAAATCAAGACGGGAATTTGAGCACAAGCGAGGAGCTGCATCCTCACCTAGCCTTCCTCCTCCTCATCCTCCAACAGATTTGTTTGGAGAGGGGCTGAGGCAGTTTCATTTGGCCCCCTTTTCACATGTAAGTATGGATATTAGGATAAAAAAGGAGGCTACTTTCACAAGAAGATTTCATGCGTAATGTTTATTCTAAGCATACATGTAATCCGTGCATACGTTTACATAATAATAATAATAATAATAATAATAATAATAATAATAATAATAATAATAATAATAATAATAATACGTATAAGTTGCGTAATATCCTGGACACTATTATAGTCATAACGGAAATCTCATCTCTTTCTTGCTTAAACCTTTGGCTGTTTTCTTTTGTCTTCTCTTCTTCTGGCAGCTCCTGAGAGCGTTAGAGAAATAAAAGTCAGATTCATTGGAGCTCCAAACAACAACAGCAAAGATCTTTTCTCAAAAAGGAAAAAGAAAACCCACCAACTAGACAAACAAAAAAAAACCCAACAACAACAAAATATCCATAAAATGGCAACCATGGGTGAATACGGAAGATCAAAAGATGCGTTTGGGCGCGAGCTCCTGGTGTTGGGAAATTAACCACCTGATGGGCACAGCAGAAACCGAGGAGAGACTGTTTTGGTGTAGCTTGTTGACTCGGTGATTTATAATGCTGAGCTTATAAAAGGGAGCTGCAAGTTTGACAGTGTCTGCGTAACAGGCTATGCCACCGGCCCTTTTTTTTTTTTTTTCTTTTTTTTTTTTTTCCCCTTTGGTTATGGTAATGATGTCATAAAAATACAAGGAGGCTTGTGCCAAAACTGTCAGTCTCCCCCTATGATGTAAGAAGCTACGTGGAATCCAGTCAACATGGACCTCAGTGAGGTGCGTTTATTTTGACTTTCTCACATTCACAACTGATTGGTCGAAGCCTTTGATGCCTCATTCTCTCTCTCTCTCCCCGCGCGCTCCGAGCTGCAACTTTTTTATCCTCCGGTCTGCATCCACGTCGCCTCGAGGCGGCTTGTTGTAGCCTTCACGGACCAAACCGCTGACTGACTATTAAAAAAACATGGAGTTTGCCATGGTGGGTGCGGATGGCGGGTGCAACAGTCACCTGCCTTACGGATATGCCCAAGCTCGCGCTCGAGAGAGGGAGCGCGAGAGGGAGCGCCAGTCCAGAGCAGCGGCTGCGGCGGCCGCGGCTGAAGGTGGATCAGGCGCGGAGGGAGGGGGAGGAGGAGGAGGAGGAGGAGGTGGAGGCGGAGGAGTTGGGGGGTCCACCTCCACCACCTCCTCGAGCGCTCATCTCCTTAACAACCGCCAGCATCAGTCTCGCGCCGCCTCCTCCACAAACGCCAACATCAGCAGCGGTACCGCCTCGCGCCCCTCCTCCTCCTCCTCCTCCACCTCCTCCTCGCAGCCGCCACAGCACCAGCAGGAGCCCGAGCAGCAGCAGAGAGTTCTCAGAGAGCGGAAAAAGCAGCGCGGCGTCGGACGGTGGAGACGCAACCGGACAACTCTCGGTGGAGACTTGCGCCACTCCGAGCTGGCGCTGCTCGGATCCGAGGAGGACATCATGATAGAGGAGGAGGAGGCCGAGGGAGCTGAGGAAGAGGAGGAGGCGGGGGAGGGGGGCAGGGGAAGCAAAAGGTCGAGTTTTTTGTGCAACATGGATGATGAAGAGGAGACCGTGTCGATCACCGACCGGCGCCCTCAGTCCGGATACGAAAACGTTTACAGCGAGTGCGGCTGCTGCGAGAGAGTTGTCATCAATGTGTCGGGTCTGAAGTTTGAAACTCAGCTCAAGACTCTCACTCAGTTCCCGGACACCCTCCTGGGAGATCCCGACAAGCGAATCAGGTACTTCGACCCGCTGAGGAATGAATACTTCTTTGACAGGAACCGACCGAGTTTTGACGCCATTCTTTACTACTATCAGTCAGGGGGGCGGTTAAAAAGACCAGTAAACGTCCCGTTTGATATCTTCTCCGAGGAAGTGAAGTTTTATGAACTCGGGGAGGAGGCCATACTCAAATTTCGAGAGGATGAGGGTTTTGTGAAAGAGGAGGAAAAACCTCTGCCAGAGGACGAGTTCAAGCGCCAGATCTGGCTGCTTTTTGAGTATCCGGAGAGTTCGAGTCCTGCCAGGGGGATAGCGGTCGTGTCCGTCCTGGTTATAGTCATTTCTATTGTCATATTCTGCCTGGAGACGCTGCCGGAATTCAGGGATGAAAAAGAGTATCTACAGCCACGGCACAACTCCTCTCAGCCTGACCACGGATTTACTCCTTTCAACGACCCGTTTTTCATTGTGGAGACTGTCTGCATCATCTGGTTCTCCTTTGAGATTATAGTTCGCTTCTTTGCCAGTCCGAGTAAGACTGCTTTCTTTAAAAACATTATGAACTCAATAGACATTGTATCCATTTTGCCTTATTTCATAACTCTGGGCACGGACCTGGCGCAGCACCAGGGCAACGGGCAGCAGACGATGAGCTTTGCCATTCTGAGAATAATCCGCCTTGTCAGGGTGTTTCGCATCTTTAAACTGTCCAGGCACTCCAAGGGGCTGCAGATCCTGGGTCATACCCTGCGCGCCAGCATGAGGGAGCTGGCCCTCCTCATTTTCTTCCTGGTCATAGGTGTCATCCTGTTCTCCAGCGCGGTGTATTTCGCCGAGGCGGACGAGCCCACCTCTCAGTTCACAAGCATCCCTGATGCTTTCTGGTGGGCCGTGGTTACCATGACCACGGTGGGTTACGGTGACATGAAGCCCATCACTGTCGGTGGGAAGATAGTGGGCTCCCTCTGCGCGATCGCCGGCGTGTTAACCATCGCGCTCCCGGTGCCCGTCATCGTGTCCAACTTCAACTATTTTTACCACAGAGAGACAGATAACGAGGACCAGTCTCCTGTCGTGGAGAGCATGCCCCCGGGCTGCCCGTATTTCCCAGACTTTCTAAGGAAGTTTAAAGGCTCGCCCTCTGGCTCCTCGCTGGGTGACAAAGCGGAGTATATGGAGATGGAGGAAGGGGTGACGGAGTCTCTTTGCGGACTGGACAAAAGCCCCAGTAAAGGAAATGGGACAGATATAAGCAGAAAAAACAGTACTAACTCAAAATCCATTCAGACTGACGTGTGATTACAAGTACTCTCTTTTTTCCCCTCCCCTAAGTAGAAAAAACACTCCGTAAAAGATACTTTCTGCCCAGCAGCAGGTGACTTACCCAACACAAGTTTTACGCACGCCTCAGAGCCGCCCTCACACAAGCACGCCCACATTCACACTCACAGAGCACCAATTGGCAGGTGAAGATGCTAAATATTAAGAATCTGCTCCACAGTGATGAACACTGAGGCGCAATCTGGACTGGATTTGCCCAACAGATTCACCAATCTTTCAATGTAACCTGTGCGGGCTTCCAGATCAGTCATGCCATCTAAATTTGATCCAAGACAGGCTATGCATTCGCACTTTCAAGTTTCATCTGTCACACCTGAGGGATAGGTACATGGATGGTCGTTTTGCTGTTATGCAATAAAAGTTAAAAAAATTTGTTTGCACTAATGTAGAATTTGCGCTGGGTTTGGCAGATTTCTATTTAGAGACAGAAAACTGTAGGCCATGCACATGGCAATAATTTAGTCATCCTTTGCTCACGTAGATAAAGAACGTTTGCTTCAATTCTGAAAGTAGAGCAAACTTTAGGCGTATTAATAACCCCTTTCATTCGCTGCCAGTGAAAACTGGACGAAAAGCTGGACAGATAAAAGACTTGTAACTGTCCCAACACAAAAAAAAAAAAAAAAAAAAAAAAAAATCTCCAGCACTTAGAAGGCTTCAAACAAACCAGGGCTACAATAACATCTACATAAATGAGCTTTTCCACATAAGGCCACAAAAAGATAAATATCAAAGAAAAAAAAGGGAGAAAAAACCGTTGAGTTGTTGACTCGTCATAAGAGCTAAGCACAGGAATCACTAGAGTTAAAAATGGCTGGAGAAATGACTCGCCCCTTGATGAATGGACATTCTTGGAGCCTTGGCGAAATTTTTTCCCCAGGTTCATTGAAGACACCTCAAAATGACAATATCCCTTTACCACACGGACGAAGATGGAAAGTTAAAGCAAAAACGACTGTCTTGAAAACTCATTGGAGGAGAGTTTATGAGCAAATTTTCCTCCTGTCTGCTGGACTCTGCACAAAAAATCGTTTTTTTTTCATTTTCTTTTTTTTTTTTTTTCTCAAGAGGACTATGATAATCTCGAAGCTCAGAGGATCACCGGGACGTGGATGTCTTCCAAGGTATGTAGCCTTCAGATCGTGACACTGATTTATATTATGTGGCGATGAAAACAACCACAATCATTAAAGTGCACATGCACTGCACATAACATTCCCAACGCACCACATTTAGATATACATTACATCCTTTTAACATCTGACCCTCTTGGTTGTCCCTTAGACCAAAGAATGACGCATGCATACGCGTGCGTAACGGCGCGTAAAACGCGATATGAATGCCGGACGACTATGACGCACATTCCAGCCATCATCAGTTAATGTTTCTCCTGTACAACGTTGCAGCTACACTCAGATCTAATATCCAACAGTACTACAAACCCTTTCATTAATAAGAGCTGCAATGATCTCATCTGTGCTGACATCAGGTCAGCCTCTTGAGAACTTGTGCCAAGTCTTTTGAAAGATTTACAAGAAATGATTTTGCAGCTCATTGATATGATTAAAAATGGTTTTTATCTTCTTTTTAATATATAACTCTGAGTTAGTCAAGGGTTTCCTCTAAGTTCGGCTGGAAAGCTTTGAAAGATAATATCAAAAGCTAATTTATTATTCTTCAGCTTCTCTTGTTTTGTCTCTTGTAGTCACTTCTCTTAGTCATAATATTTTCATCCTCCACAGCCGAGGTCACATGAGGGCATTGTGATGTGAGGACCCAGGGTATAATATTCACATTTATCAGCTGAGATCATAACTTTTTATGATTTACCAAATCCTCTTTGTACACTAAATCCAAACATATAAAAAAAAGTTAAGGCCCCTCTTCTTTATAAAGCAGGTGCTTTGGATTTTATTAACTTACTTGGATATTTGAGTTTGTTCAGGATAGTGTGTGCGTGTGTGTGCAAGGTCTGGCACTAGAAAGATGTTTTTAGAACCATCTGCTGAAAGAGGAAAGTTTTTGTGTGTGCTCATACTAAATCTCAGTTTAAAGACATGTACGCAGGAGCAGGACTCCGTGACACAGACTAACTTGAGAGCCAGTCATGGTCAAATAAATGCCTCTTACAGGAAGTGGAAAGTTAAAGCCTCTGTTGCTTATTACTCTGAGAATGAACTTCTCAGTGAAGCGCGAGTCATCTTATGTCTGATTTACATAATCCTATATTGAGATATTTTCAACAAGGTAAGGATATGTTAATGTTTGAACAGAATTCATTTTGTCTTAAAACATGCCTGGAAGTGTATTTAAACAGTGCAATGACAGTTCTCCACAGATTATTTTCTAAAAAAAAAATGAGGTAAAGTGTAAAATATTTAGTCATTGACTATATGGTAAATTAATTAGTGCAAGAAAAAAAAATAGGATATTTCTTTGATTTTGTCTCCAAAAACATAGTGGATTATGACAGTTTTAGGCTCTTGAACTGTTGCATGTTGGTAAAAAGTTGAACATTTTATAGGAAAAGTAAAAAAAAAAATAAACTAAAAACATCAGCAGCACTTCACATTTCCATGCAGTGGTTTGCATCCTGATAACCTGAGCTCAAATATTCACAAAACAGCACAACACTAGAACTCAATTTCAGCCAATGCATATTTCTGATTGTAGGCTCATACAACACACCACTCACTTAGTTGTACTTCTCAGCACACAATCAAAGCATCAGCGTTTAATCATTTGTTGTACTGCATGTTTATATCCCCAGAGGAACTAAGATATATTTAACATTTGCACCCACATCCAAACATACACAGCACCATGCTGGCTTGGAGCCCGCTCCTCGTCATACCTCACACTTAGCACTTACATAATGTGGCTTATGGTAGAGACACAATCCACAGCATTTTAAAGCAAACTGTGTGGGTCAGGCATATTCTGAGGCTTGGAGCTGCTGAGTTGACTGTGAAAACAGCCTGTATCATCTCGAGCCACAGAGGCTCAATGACTGAGTGTTTGTAGTGTCCTACTGTCACGTGCAGGCTGACTCTTTGTAGTGCAGATTTAAACCATATGGCTGGTCCATGTGACAAAGTTATTTATGGTTATTTCTCCAAAGGTATTCCTTGTCTGTCAAAGGACACAGAGGAGAGGTGGAAAGAAACTGGCGGTGCAGCACATAATGTGAGACTTGGTTATGTAATGACAGGAAGAGCGGAGTACAAAATGAGTCGGGTTGATCATCGTAAAGTTAAGCGGCAGTTCAGCTAATCAGATAATAGCCTGAGACAACTTGTCTGTAAGGAATCCTTTGCTGGTTTGAACTTTTCCCTGTGAGAAGATTTGCTGCTTATTTGATTTCAAATCATTATCATGTCATGACTTTTAAATTCTTTTTTTTCCCCAGAAAGAAAAGTTTAATCCAATGTAGCTGTGTGAGAAACTGCTGTCTATTAGCCTTTCTTTATGTCTCAAACTAACTGGTTCACTTATAAATTGTTCATTTTTATTTATTTATTTATTTTCAGTTGTTTGTCTGGATGCAGTGGATATAAAATGATGATGATGTTAAATCCTTCATATTTACAGTGCTGTAGTGCTGTAAGATGCCACTTTACATTCACAGTCCAAAAAGAAACAATAATAACATCATAAGCTGTGCTATAAATTATAATTACAATGGGGCCGTGAAGGACTGGCGACCTGTTCAGGGTATACCCTGCCTCTCGCCAGTTGATTGCTGGATAGGCTTAAGCTTCCCAGAGACCATCAATTGGACTGAGAAAACTAAGAAAATTGATAAATTACAATAAAACCATATAAAAAATTAAATAAAATCAAACAATAAAGTCATTGTAAAGTTGAGACTTGCTTCTAAAATGATTGGACTAGACCTGACAAAGCTGTATTAATTTATCATCCTCTTGTGGATGGACAGTTCCTTAATTAATATGCAATCCTTTCTAATTCACAGTTCTGAATTTGTGCTGTGTAGAGAGTCAAAATCAAGCAGAAGTAGAAAACTGGCCAGGGACCCCTAAGAGAGTCATTTGCTTTGATTAGTTCATTACAAAATGACTGATAATATGCCAAATGAAACTGTGTGGACTCAAAGGAAGTGGCTGCTGAGATGTGTCCAATTTTAGTGTTAAGCTTCATCTCACGCTGATAAAGAGAAAGATTCTTCAGCAAACTGAAAGACAAGATTGAGCCACATCTAATTTCTATGTGCATTGCTAGGAAAACATGAAATACTTGTAAAAATGTAATGAAATGTGCAAATTCAAATGAAAATACAATATCTAAGGCAACAATTATGATGATAAAAGTCCATATTCATAATGAACACCCTTTTTCTTCAGGAGTCTGAATTCTCTTTCCGCTCATTTATTCCCATTTCAAATGTTACTGCTTTCATTCTGTATCCATATTTTGACGTTTGTTAGGCCATACAACCACTAGAAGGCAGTAGTTCAGAGTTCACCTCCACCTTCTGACGTCAGTTTCAAACAAACATGGTGATGGTGGAAGAGATCATGACAAACTACAGCAGGGCTATTCAACTCAGCTGCAGCCCTACACCTGGACCAAATTAAATAGGTCCAACAGCCAACGAAGTTCTGCACGACAGTTGTGTGTTGTTGCAAGGATATGTAGAAAACCTGCAGGGCTGCGGCCGTCGTAGGACCGAATGGAATAGCACTGATGTACAGTCTCAGATAGAAACATGGAAAGAGGCAACATTGTAGCCATCAGTGGTCTGTGCCGTCATTAAATGCATCAGTGCTTCTCCTCTGTTTCTTTTGTTTATCGCACATTAGCTATCCTGCTTAACACAGCCTTGGAGGTTTCTGGTGATACTATTTGGTTTGTTGTATCTGTAAGAAGCCTGGAAATGGATCCAGTTGATGGATGCAGTGGGTAAGACAACAGGCTTTGTATGTATTGCTAACATAAAGCAAAAATAGACTTTTATTCAAGCTTTTTCTATTTTCTTTAAGTAATCTCTGGTAGTAGTTGTGCAAACTACTAGAAGGACATTTTAAATGTTTTCCTCTGGATGTTGACTGCTCTTTCACCAACGTACAGTCCAATTCCTCTAGCTGATCATTAGTTATTAGTCCAGATACAGACGATGCTGAGAATTTATCAACTCATAAGACCTATTGCGATGGTTTTCAGTTCAGTTCTGGTCCCATTTGATGTACCTCAGACTTTTCTCCCTGTTTCCCTTAAGAATAGTTTCTTGCCAGATGGCCTTGCTGGATTTTTTTCTATGTCTTCAGGACATCACTTTCATGCATCGTTTATCTGCTGTAGGTAGACGTTAAGGCCTGCCACTTCATCTTTTATCCTCCGCCTGTCAAACTTCCTGACATTTTTGAAGACACAAGAAGAAATATGCCAAGTTTTGGCTAATAGATCTCTAGTTCACTGTCAACTAAAGAACTGAAAGTAAATTGTGTAAATGGAAATGGCTGCTTGTATCTACCAGTACATGTTTTAAGATTAATTTAAAATTGGTCAGTCTCTAAGCTGCTTTATCTATTGAGTTTATATCTTATTTATGTTTTAATGATACCTAGTTCAGTTAAAACCACATTTCTGACCTTTGGCAGACTTTCTAATAAATGGCTGTTGAGCAGAGAAGCCCAGACTTCCCTTTAAATTCGTTTTGGTTTCCAATTCTTCCAGCTCATCTGGGACAATCCCAACATGTCTCCTGGCCAGCCAAGAGACATGGTCCCTCCAACCTATCCTGGGTCATTCTCTGGACCTCTTCCTGGTGGGTTTTGGCTGTAACACTTCACCAGGGTGCCATCCCAGCATGCTAAGCACATGCCATTTTATCTGGCTCCTATCAGGAGCAGCTGTACATAAAGGATGTATATTATATTACAATTATATATATATATATATATATATATATATATATATATATATATATATATATATATATATATATATATATATATATATATATATATATATATATACATATATAGATACATACATAGATATATACATATATATATACATATATACATACATATATATATACATATATACATACATACATACATATATATATATATATATATATATATGTGCCCTCAGAATATTGATAAGTACCCTTCTTTTAAGCAATATTTTAGTAAGATATTAGATATTCCTGCTATGAAGGCATTAATTTATCTCCCTTTCATTTTGTTCTCAAAGAAGTGCATGATCATGCACTAAGGAGTGCTCTTAGTGGAGGTTTTGTACCAAGGCACTATAGTGACAACATTCAATGCCAAGGGCGGCATGCAGTTCTGTCTCTCTGCATCCTCCAGAATCCCATGAATACAAATGTTATTTTTATGGGAATGTGCCTCCAAATACATAATAGGAGTTTGCTGGTCCTCACAGAGTTTCAAACTATGAATTTCTGTTTTCTGTCAAAGCAGACTGCTTTTTTTTCAGTGTTGATACTGGTGTGAGCAGCATGCATATCATTAGCTTCCCCATGTGAAGAGCATCGCCTGCTTCTTTTTAGCTCTGAGAACCCCCCTACCCCCCTGAGTTTTTAGTTGTGTGTGTTGATATTTTTTACATTTGTTTTTTTCTCTATTTTGGGCTTATGTTTCATTCATTCATTCATTCATTCATTCATTCATTCATTCATTCTCCTTAACCGCTTAATTCAATGAAGGGTCGCAGGAAAGCTGGAACCTATCCCAGCAGTCTTTGGGCGAAAGGCAGGGTACACCCTGGACAGCTCGCCAGTCCATCGCAGGGGCCTTATGTTTGTTGGTGGTAAAAATATTACACTTGTTTCTTTCTGCACCCCAGCATCCCTTCTTACTGCACTTTTTAGTGGTCTACCTCCAGTTTGGAGCACAACCTAAGGCTACATTTGCACTTCAGCTCTTTTCTGATCTTTTTGTCCATGTGACATGGATCTTTTGGTGACAGTCTGAATGGCACAAAACGGACCAAGGCCACTTTCATATGTGGATACAAATTCCCTCTGCAATCCCATTGAAAAAGTTTAGATGTGGCTTTCAATTGAACTCAGTAATGTTGCTCCATCAGTTTCAGCATCCCTGCTCCTAAACATAAAATGGAGCACACTTTTTTTTTTTTTTCCCACCCTCAGTAGACTCACACAGATATTTTTCTTGAAGTTTTTCAACAGACAGACCACCTGACTGCTCTATATCCTTCAAAAAATGACATGTATTTGGGTGTTGTCCCAGACTTTGAGGCATGTAGCAAGTAAAGGTTGTATATCCCAGAGGACGACACATTCTTTACCAGATGCAGCAGTTGCTGTTTCTTGTGAATTTGAAGGGATCATTTTAATAATAGATGCTTCAAACATATGTTGTTTTCCCTTCCATCTACAGTGTTAGATGTAGTTGGAATTCTTTGCTGAACAAACAAGCCGTCATTGTTGCAGACAATGTTTTTGATTTGGTTTGTAATTTTATTGGAATGCAGCGAGCGCTTCCCTGATGCTCAAGTTCTGTAGTCCTACTTTTTCATCATAAGAAACTGTGATTAATTTACATTGTGGTTGATCAAAGGCAATAGCTGTGTGCCCTACAGACTTATATGGTGAGACTGTGAACTGCATGACTGCCTTTCCTGTTAAGACACCCCATACTGCCAGCACACCATTCAGTCAAACAGAAGTAACTTGTGTGTAAATATTTTGATAAAGTTCTCTGCACACTGGCCTGTTGTGAGATGTCAGTGCCTTGCGAAAGCGAATGCCATTGAATCCAGCTATTTATGAATTAGCTCTGAACAACTCATTGTTGTTTGTGTTGTAGTATATGTTGGAGATGTGTCTCTTCTGGTATCAACAACAAAACTTTACCTGCAAATCCAATCATGCTCAGACCAAAGGCTTACATTTTGGTTGGTGGAAAGGCTTACAAATACTTTCTCCACTCAGGGCTCCAGACTAACTTGATAAAAAAAGGTTGCTCTTAGCAGCTTGGTAGAATTAAAGCAGAATAGTAAAGAATTAGCATTAATGCCGTTGTGCGATTTTGAGGGGATTTCACCACCATTTTGCTGTCGCAGACCACGCTGTGTCATCGTGGAAACATCGTAGCGTCGGGATGTCCGGTCGGGAGGTCGTAAGCCGTACAGTGTGAGAACACTCACGAGGAAGGATTAATTGCTGCTACGTTCTAACGATGATGCTGCGACCTCCCGATCAAACTTCTGGCATGTCAGAAAGTTTCGCCGGCCCTCGTACATTGTGAGTGGTGTTACGTCACGATTCTACGTTCGCACATGTGCAGAAGACACCGGTGGAGCTTTAAAAAATGGTGGGCAACCCCAACTTCAGGCGGTGGACACAGCTGCTAGAAGAGAGATTAGTAGAGCTATGGAGAGAACACGAGGTTTTCTTTTGTTTTTCGTTTCAGCGCACACAACTGCAACAACTTGCTGCCTGCTCTCCATCTTGTTGTCAGGCACGCTGTGGTTGTCATAGGAACCTTTGTTTTTCGTTGTTCACGTCGTGCCGTCACACGCCGACTGACACCGACAAGTAGTCGTGGTTGTCAGTAATCGTGGCTGACAGGAGTCGTACAGTATGAGTACACATGTCGTAGGGTCAAATAGAGTACGAGGGACAAACCCGGTCATGCAGTGGGAGCATTTCCCCGACAGTCAGATTTCTAAAATCGCACAGTGTCCGCCCGGCATAAAGCAATAAAATATTTAAACATGACATCATCGACACTAACAATAACTGCACCATCATGATCTGATAGGCTACTATATACTGATTAATACATTTATGTATAATCATATCAGATGTAATACATTGATGGAATCTTATTTCCTAAAACTTTCAGAAGCGAAAACAATTAGCATGTTTTGTATTAGCACAGTAGTGTCGCTTTTTTTTTTTTTTTTTTTCCCAAAGTATTGAATCTAATATTCTGAAAAACACGTTTTAAAGAATCAATTCCATAAATTCATATGCCCTTTCCTATTCTCATTCTTCCTTGGAACATTTTTAATGAGTGCCGATCTCACAGAGTTAGCATTTGTTGCTCATAAAAATGCTAACATTAAACTTTAATATGACAGAGTGGCCCCTCCAGACGTGTTTTAATGATTGTGGATGTAGTTGGATGGGATGTGTCCAGCAACCTGTATTTTTATTCAACAGACATTGCAGTTTGTTGCTTTTTTATTTGTCCCTTATTTGAAGCTTTATTTAAACAAAGTTCATAATCAAAGTTTGGGCGGCTATAGGTGAGCTCACCGGGGCTGCCATGGTTTTTGTTTTTTGAAAACTTGTCTTTGTGTTACATTGCTAACGTGGGGAATTAACCATATACAACAGACGTTGAATCAGACAGTGATATCATAAAGAAAACATAAAACATACAAGATTATTTATCAATCTCAAATCTATAGTCATATAAGATACCAAGTACCTCAGGGCAACATATCTGTATTTATTGATACAAATAGTTTTCAACAGGGCTTTAAAAATGTATGTTAATCTGTGGAAATGATGCATTCAGTCATTAAAGAAAATTAACACATGAACAAAAGTATTACTCATGCAATAAAATAAATAATTCAGTTTTCTGTTGGAAAGAGATGCTTGATTTTAGGTATGGAGGTGAATTGTCACTGAATTGAACCAAATCCATTAAAAAACACAAATCCTCATATATGACATTTTCAAAATTTTAATCTATAATTTCTTTATAATCGTGTGTTCAGATATAAAGTTATTACAGGTGCCATTTTAAAATTTTGAAATGAAAAGCTGATTTTGGGCATTTAGGTGTTTACACACAAATTAACAGTCTCCATTGAAAGCAATGGACTGTTATTCAGGTTTTTTTTGTGGCATCTGGTTTAACTAATGTGTCACTGAAATGAGCTTCTCACACACTCCTGTCTACATTTAAGGGACTCTTTCAGACTGAAACAGCCTGCTCTGCATAACAAAGCCAAAATTGTGCTGACAACCACAGGTCAAAGTCATGACTGACCCTGTTGAAAAATGGCTAATATATCTGTTCAGAAAATGACTCCTACCTGCAGCCAAGACATCCATCCATCTTCTACATCGGCTTATACGTGCTCAGGGTCACCAAGGGCTGGACTCCATCCCAGATTACACTGGGCAAGAAGCAGCACACATGTTGATGGGAATCTTTAGGGACATGTAAATTGTACTGAAATGTACCTTAAGCCAAACCTAATGGGGTCTGATACAACAAACCTGCAATAAATTCTCCCCCAACAAAAAGATGATGCTTTAAGAGGATGTAAGGTGTGGTGTTACAGCAATCTTCTGAGGTGATTCAAATATTTTGTCAACATCATAAGGCAGATTGCAATCAATAATGGCAACACCAGTCAGTAAAATAAAGCACATTTAAACAAAACCACTAATTACAGTTTCTAATTTATTATAAAGTTGAATAAACACCCCTTTAAAGACGCCTTTAAATGAATTATCTTAGTTTATTCAGGACTGAAAACGAATTGCCATAGACCAAATGATACAGCTATTTGTAAATTTTTAAAATGTGTTCATAATTTGTCATTTGGCTCAGTAACAAGGCATAAAATGCATGTCCAGCTGATGCATGTGGCATCAGAAGTAAAGAAAAGTACGACCATCTGTCCAAAGGTGGGCAGCGGTGGTGAAATTTAGCTGCAGACCATCAGAGTGATGCACGCAGATTTCTTGCATCCAGTGTAAATATTAACTTTCAGTGACATTGAGCGAAGCTTAGCTGTGAATAACATGATGCTATCTGACTTAAGTAACTTCTCCTAAGCTACAATGATCAAAAACTGTATGTCTGCTTAAAATCTTTTCAATGCATTGCCTTCTTCATGCATATTTGATAGTGGTGATCTTCAAATGCCATTTGCTGATGAAAAAACAAACTTTCCTGGCTTTATCACTAGCTTGGAGACTAGTGGAATGAAGCTAAACCTTTTTCACCTGTCAGTGTGAAGTGCATACCTCACGTGCTTTACTATTGTATGTGTCATTGTGCTTGTAGCCAATAAAAACAAAATAGGGCCGTCAAAAGATTGTGCCGCAGCTGACAGAATCTCTGCAGGGTATCTGTGATGGGAAGCCAGCAATAAGTAACGCAATTAACCTTCTGTGACTCCATGAAACAAGAGTTATTAAGGCAACAGCTCTCTACCCTTTGTGTTTCCTTTCTTCTATATGAATGAACAGCTGGCTTTAGTTTGTTTGCCACTTAAAGAGTTCTGGGCTTCGCGTACAGAAGTCTCATGTGTATTTTTATTAGATAGTGACAGTAGGCGGGTAGAGAAAGGGGGGGCTGCAGATGACATGCAGCTGTGGACTCTGGAACATGGATGTCAACGTGGTGACCTTCAGGGGCTCCCTGTCTCAGCTTTAAGAGAATAAAATGTTAAACTGTTTGATAAATTAAATTCCAAACTGCAACATCACCACTCAGTAAAATTTGCCAGAACGTTGCTTTGACCTTTGCATCATTAAATAAAAATGTACAATGCAAAGTCAGGGATTCAATTAGTTTTTTTTCAGATGCTCTAATGATTACAGTGCATTAAAAAACGATAGCCTGTTGTTGCTTTTCTAAAGCACTGAAATAAGGTCAATCAGTTTAACAAGATTAAGATGATATTTTGAAATTGTATTAAAAATGGATAGTCATGTGACACTTTGTGACATTTTTAAAATGATCCTTGTGGTGTTGCAAGGTGGGTTTATTTATTATCTGGTATTTATCTTATAATACCACTTTTTCAGTGTGACATGCTATAAATTAGTTTGATTTAAAAAACAAAAAAAACAGTAGAAGTTTGAAATTAACTTTATTTTCCTCAGTTGGTCAAGCTCTTTGTTACGGAAGCGTAGAGCTGTCATCCTCATAAAAAAAAAAAGTTTGGGCCTTATTACGTTATAACGTGATAATTTTACTGTAAAAACGTGAAACGTATCATGTTATAACGTGATAGTTTATTGTAAAAACGTGAAATATATCATGTATCTGACAACGTGAACTTGGTAATTTTTTACTTTAGATGAGGAAATTGTGTGCGGGGTGGATAGGAGATCACAAATGGCTCATTTACAGAACTTGATAGAGTTTTTCTTCATACTTGGGTTGAGACATTGTGAAATTATGGTGCTTTGGAACACTGTTGATCCATTATAATAAATATGCGTAGTTTAAGGACAGTTTTAAAAGACATGGGTCTCTACAGAAGGAAAATGAGTCGAATCCCCATGACATGGCATCATTTCTCATTGAAACTTGAGCGGCACGAGAATCGCTATGAATGCAAACATCATCGGTGCATCCAAGTGCCATCTATCCATCCCTCTTCTACCACTTATCGGGGATCTGATCGCGGGGGCAGCAGCATAACCAGGGACGCCCCCCTCCCCAGCCACATTCGCCAACTCTGCGGGGGGTCCCAAGGTGCTCCCGGGCCAGCTGAGAGATGTAATCCCTCCAGCGTTCAAGTGGTTATACGTTTTTACAATAAAACATATCACGCTATAATGTGATACGTTTCATGTTTTTACAATAAACTTATTACGTTATAACGTGATATGTTTCACGTTTTTACAATAAACTATCACGTTATAACGTAATAAGGCCCAAACTTTTTTTTATGAGGATGACAGCTCTACGCTTCCGTACTTTGTTTACATGGCAGTCAGCATAATGCATTTAAGTAGAAGTTTCCTCATTCACATTCTTTAGTGTTTGCTCATTAATGTGGCTGACTTTGGGGAAAGAGTAAAAAAAAAAAAAAAAAAAGTGCAGATAGGTCCAACGCATTTTATTATCATGAATTAGCTTGCAACAGCGGCTGATTCCATGGGGATACATGCAAGCAAAATGCTTAAGGAAGATAAATTTGTGTTTAATTAACAAGCATAGGCTTGAAAATTATGTAAAGTAACACTACCAGGATGCTGATAAGAAAAGAAATTGATTCTGATCTACAAAAGCTCCTACGTCTTTACTAATATTATTACAGCAAGAGTGACTTTACAACTTATTTGCTGAAAAGACTAAAAGAAGGAAATGTTTAGTTTCTATATATGTAAAAACTGATTTACCAGGAGAAAGACCAGGCTTGTTTCACTTAGCTGGTTTGTACTGATTAAGGTTTATTGTATATATGCTGTCAGCAGGTAGTAGTAAACCAGGATAACAACAAGATTAATACTCAGAATCATAGTAATTTGTTGGATAAAAAAGAAAACTTAAACTCAAATTCCAGTTTTATTTATTAAAGCACTTTTCATACAAAGTAGTAGCATAGATGACTTTCCACAAATACATTATAGGCATATTAAAACCACAAGTGACAACACAAGTATGTGATGTAACAATTTTATTAACCCACACATGATCATAATGCTTCCCTCGCTCTCACATGCACTAATAAACACAACATGCACGCACCCTCCTCATCAATCACCAGTATCACCACCATTACCACCACCCATCCCAATTTGCACACTCAGCCTCAACTTCTGTCTCTATCTGAATTTTAACTGGGAGAGCAAAGATCTGCTGTGAGCCGGCCACTCGTGACCAGAGATTGCTACCAAGCTACCCATGTCAGGACCGGTCAGAGTCCACACCACAGCCATAGGGCTTGCAGTGCAGGACCCAGACAAAGGACCATTACCACAGAAACTACCCTGCAGACTAAGCAGGCAAAGCCAAAGGAATAAAAGAGCCTCATAAGGAAAACACTAGAGTTAAAGATGTTGGACAATAAGAATAAAAGCAACAGGTATAAATAAAGAAGCTCATAAAAACAATATTGGGTAAAGCAAAAGAACAAAATCAGAATGCCACATAAATGGGTGGTGTTTAAATTACTTTATATTGGAAAAATAAGAAATGAATCAATAATGTAAACAAGATAAAATAGAAAAAAAAAAGACATTTCTCTTAGGAGGAAAGATAAAAACAGAGGTTTTAAGCCTGTCTTTTTTTTTTTTTAAACATTTTTTTTTTTATAAACTTCAATGGTTTTTGCAGTCCTGAGTTTCTCCAGCAGACAGTTCCACAGTCAAGAGCTGCTGCAGTGGAATAAGGCCTCACCATTAACTAAAAGTCTGGTATGAGAGGACCTCAGGGTCTGCCAGGGTTCATAATTTAGAAAGAGGTCAGATAAATAAGAAAGAAGGAAGAAAACAAACAAAGCTGGCAAGTAGGTCATGAATGATGGAGAACTGGAGCGAGCTTTAGGAAATCTTTCCATCTGTTGTAATTATTCTGTGATGACAAAGAGATTTGATCTTGTTTACTATGTAGAATCAGCCATCAATCGTACGAGTGACATGTTTACCACGTCAGAACAGATTTTCAGTTTCATTATATGTGCAACAACTCTTTTTCATGAAAATACCTCAAGCAAGGGTAAGATCCGCCCAAAAATTGCTTTTAAAACCAGAATGTGATTTGAATGTTTGACGGAGCTGTGCAGCGAAGCACCTAGTATCATTTAGTTTAAGGACACTGCTGTAGTTTCAGGTCACTATTCACTATACATTTTGAACGAAAAGTAAACTATTTACTTAGTATTACATTAAAGTTTACATGGTGATAGAGACTAACTGAAAAATGGCTTGCAAAATGTGGTCATTTTAGAATGAAATAATACACTTATAAATAAAATCTAGCGGCTGGATCGAAGAACAATAAATGAAGAGAAAGCATGGGATGTTTTTATTGTTTGTCAGAAATATTAAATATTGCTCTCAAGATGTACTCATCTTTTATGATGGAAGAATGCATATATGCATGCTAAATTATGTCAAACAATATGGAGTGCAGATAATTTAATGCAAATTGCTGATTGCAAAAAAAAACCAACTGTTAGCAAATTGTCCAGTTTATCCACAGGTCCAGATGGGCTTTTTTTGTTGGTCAGAAATGAAAAGATTTGGCATTAGTTAGGAGAAATTAAGATTCCCCAGAACAACGTAATATGTTTTTTCCCCTCTTCTTTTTTTTTAAATTTTTTTAAAAGAATCTTAAATGTGTTGTTTTAAGCAGTGATTATATATAATCTAGTTGCAAATGTGCTATCATGGTTTGCTGATAAAAATATTTCCTTGGAAGTAACCAAAGCAACAAGAAACACAACAATAAAAAGTGGGGTTTAATGAGCTTGGAATATCTCTACATTTATCTGTCTCACCAGTACATTAATCAGGTCTGTCGGATGGCTCTATTGGCAACATACACAACAGACGGTTCCAGCTGTTGTCATTATGAAAGAATTTATGAACAATTTTGTTTAGGGAAGAAAAAACAAAACAGTTCAAGTAGCGGAAGATGAAGTTTTTATGCTTCTACTCAGGAAAGTTAACCTGGATTTCTGTTGAAGTGCAGTCTAAACCGTCAGGTCAGAGAAACCTGACGCTTAGAGGTTCTTTAGAGGGAGAAAAATGATCAACAAAGAAAGACTCTTTCATAAACTACCTCCATGTCTGAGAATATCTGGGACATTTCCAGTCACACTAGTGGATTGAAAGCTTAGATTGATCACATCAGATGAGTTTTCTTTGGACTGTTTCCCTTCAACAGGCATCATGCGTTACAGCCCGTCTCCAAGGCTGCAATCAAAAAGGGAGGCGTGCGCAAAAAGTGGTTTATTACAAAAATAAACCTTAAAGAAACACAAATAAAACAGAAAACCAAATCAAGGCAAACAGGTGCCACGCCGGCACAGAACCAGGGTGATCTCCCAGCCCCAGCCCAACACTGAGCTCAGGCTGGATGGAGCTGTTAAAGAGGGGCAGAGACACTGGCTCATGACACTGATTAGTACGGCACATGCAAACACTTAAGCTAAAGTTAAAGTAGTGCTGGGGCTGTCACACATCTTCTAAACCAGTGTTTCTCAATTCCCGTCCTCAGGCCCCCCTGCCCTGCATGTTTTATTGGCAGCCCTACCTTAACACACCTAAATAAAATAAAAAGGGCTCATGAGAAACACTGTAAACTAACGTAAACCACCTTAGACGAGAACATAAACTGTTTTGCATTTTTGTAGAAGTTTGTGGAAGTTTCTCATTCTTTTCATGTCTTTTCACCTCATCTTACATCTTTTAAATGCAAATTCTAAACAGCAAAGGGAACCCAAATTCTGGCCCATGAATCCTTCCCTTAAAAAAATAAAAAATGGACTCAGCACCCCTAACTCATCCCAGTATGGACACTAAGATTTAGGTCTAAGGTTTAGTGAATGGTGAAGAGGAATGAATTAGTTGAGTTCCTCTTCTGTTATGCTTTGCACTGTAGTCCATTACCTGCACTTGAGGCAAATCAAAACCTACTTTTTTGGCAGATCAGACTTTGCTTTTTTTTTTTTTTTTTGCAGATTCACTCCTCCCCAAATGAAGCAGACTTTCCAAGAAGGTAAAGTGGTCTGAATGCTTCCTAAGATCAGTGCACACCTCATCCTTGAATAAAGAAAGCAGTATTAAATATAGTATTAGTTTAGTATTGACCAAAAACCTGGTTCTGCTATGTACTGGGGAGAAAGCTGGTTTAAGGCCTTTTTTTTAATACAATGCACAATTTTCATGACAATGACACTTGCTATTCTTAGCCTACTGCAGTAATTCTTCTTCTAATCAGAAGAAAATGTGGTTAACACTCAGTCATGCATGGCTAAAAATAAGAAGGAAAAAAAAAG
Organism: Telmatherina bonti; assembly: GCF_933228915.1. Lineage (NCBI taxonomy): Eukaryota > Metazoa > Chordata > Actinopteri > Atheriniformes > Telmatherinidae > Telmatherina > Telmatherina bonti. The sequence goes on along the minus strand of NC_136619.1, from coordinate 35,833,857 downwards.
TACCATAAAATTGGTATAATTTAGAAAAATACCATAATATATAATCGCTGTCATGCTATGCAGCACTTATTTGTTTTACATTTATTTTTAAGTTTACCTTCTTATTTTTATTAGATATTTATTGTTGAGCAGCTGCAGCAATATTACCAGACACTTTTTAGCTCTTACTCCAAAATACCTTACTTGTGTACAATTGCAGTAAAACAAACTTTTTGAAAATACAAATAAGAGTACATCAACAATTTCATATCTAATATTTTCCCTTTAAAACGCCAAAATGATATGTAACAGAGACTTGCTCCTCCCGTCTTTCTTCTGTGTGAATCGTCAGCTGTGGAGGATAGTGACGTTTTGCTCGGGGTATGTTGTGTTTTGCCTCAGTCTTTTAGCATATTATTGTATTTGCAAACATCAGCTATATAAGACCCCAGAAATTTTCACTCGAGTGGGCCGAGAACATTAAAAAAATATTCTGACAATTAATTAGGCTAATTAGCTGGGCAGCTACAGTTGATAAACTTTGCCAATGACAGTTGTCCTTTCAGTCAGCAACTACAATACACGCTGGATGCCACAATGAATCTGCAACAGTCCGTTTCACCACAGTGTCTGTGTGTCCTGCTAATTTTCAGTCTCACGCTGACAATGCTTAGTTACAAGGACAAAAAAAAAAAAATGTAATTACAGCAATATCAGTAAAAACTGTTTTATGTAATAAATAGTTAATAGGACAACTTTGATCCTCATTTACCAACTAACTAGGTAACATTTTTAATTTCTCCAGGCTGTTGTGAACTTAACAGTAGCCATCTTTCCATATTACCGTTGAGCAAGTTCAATGCAAACTTTGGAAATGTTACAAACAGCACTAGAGTGAATTAATTAAACCACATAGTGTCTTTAGTAGGAGGTGGAAATAAACAGAGGAGTAGCAAACATTATCCAACAGCAAAAACATTTTTAAAAAAAAAGGCACAAAAACAAATTGGAAGTGTTCAGTTGTATATTAAGCCTTTATGTCTGCAACTATTTATATCTTCTAAAGTGGAGACAACAGAATATTCATGTGATTAATAAAAGTTAAATAAATCACTGGTAAATTTGAGTTAAAAACAATATCACCTACAAAGTAGTAACTATTTAAGCATTATATATTGTCTCTTTCTATCTATAAATGTATTTACTTATTTATTTGTCCGTTTCCAATTTGCTGGATCCCTTCCAATACTTTAAAATATGCATAAAACCGATTGATAGAAACTCAAGTGAAAATTGTCTCCTATTTTCCACGTAAACACGTTGCTCACATCCCCATCAGACATGAGCGGTTATTAAAGCACACCTAGGATTATAGCCCAGGTGTAAGTTTAAACCAGCTTGTGGTTTCCATGTAGCAGCTATATAATGTCCCTCTATTAATGGATAGGAACCTGATGCTTTGCACCCTCCACTGTATCCCTGCTTTCCAATTGGCCACATTAATCAGACAGTATCGCAGCCTTCATTGTGTTACCTCATTCTAGACGTGTAGATTGTATTGCTAATTACACATATAACAGTGTTGGGTTTCTCCATCCAATAACATGTACGCTTCTGTTACTGTCAGGGTATTGACCAAAGAAACAACAACAGAAAAACAGCAGTTTTCAAAATACAAAAGATGATTTGGTTTTGTGCACTGAAAGGATAGTGTTCAAATATAAATGATTAAATAAATTTGATAATAATATGCAACACTGCTTAGTCAGTTTACCTGCTGCATACGTGGAGGCACGACTGATCAGAATATTGACTAAATCGCTGTTATGGCACAGGGGAATGTGAGCATTTCAAAGATTTTTTTAGATGAGGTTGTGGCTTTTTCCCCTCATTTTCCAGAGTGCAACCTAAAACCCCTCAGCACTGCCGATCTCTGTGAACAAGCTTGAGATTTGATTAAATGGAGCAGCTGCTCAACCATAAAAAAGTTTTTCTCTCCTGCTCCCTGTGAAGATGAGCTGGTGAGCGGCAGATGAATGCCCTGCTGGTCCTGTAAACTTTTCAAGGGCTGCATATGCTGGTAATAAACAGTGAGACTAAAGTAACATTAATACAAACATCAGAGGAAATCTGCAAAGTCACTGAAGGGTGAACTTGATGAATTAATATCCAAGAGTCATCGTTTTAAAACTGTTATGTAAAGAGTTTGCTTGAAACCTCTGCAGTACTTTTTGTGGTCAGAAGTAATGTTATGCAAATAGGTTGAGGTTAGATGTTCTGAACCCACATTCCCTGGACACTTTATCAGAATATTATTTCCCACAAGTATGCACAATTTGAGTAATGCATTTTTTTTTTTTTAACAAACCTGTAGCAGATTTTATGGATGCACTGCATTAACATTCATGTTCGCTTTACATTCAGCATTGTAGTCTTAATATGCAACAAGGTAAAGAAGATATTGTTCATTTCTGAAGGTTAAAACCCATGGCTGCATCAGTACTGGAGCCTCCACAGCGCTTGTTGGTTTAATATGTCTTTGTTCATTGGCCTTATAAAGGCCATTTAGATGGCTACAGTCTTTCCATAGGCAAGATATTTGCATAGCACATTTCATGTGCAAGGCAGTTTAAAGTGCTTTACATAAATTATTAACAACACTGCATTGTGGTGCAGAAGAAACATTAAAACGTACATAAAGAATATAAGGAGAAACTACAGAATATGAAGACATCATTAAAAAAATGTGCAAAAATAGTAAAAAAATCATCATAGACCATATAAAAATGATGACGTTAAAATAATATAACCAATCAACTGTCTTGGTAAGTTTCATGTAAAGGTGCATAAGAAAAGGAAAGAAATGTATTTAAACTGGATTTATGAGTGTCAGCATTTGGTTAAATACACAAACAGTCTGCTCTATACTGTCTGATCATATCACCACTAGCAGGCAACCAAGATCAGTCAGCAGTCGTTGTAATGTTATTTGAAGGGCTAAAAGTAAAATAAAACAATCAAAAGGGTATAGGTGGCAGCTAGATCTCATACAGCGCCTACGCGTATCAAAGCACCGGTCATAAGAATAAAAGATAAAGAAATTTCAACTATGAATATTCACTATAAGATCTTTAGAATTTCATTTGTCATTACACTTAAATGTTTTTATCATTTCCATCCATTTTTATAAATAATTTTAAAGTAGAGCTTATTTTTATGTGCTCAGAATAACAGTTTAACAGCAGTGAAAGATTTACTATAAATCTTCATGTTTGTTCAGACCTTCAGTTAGTTAAACATATGATTTCCTCTGAGTTCATGCAATGCAAGATATTACAAAGTAAATGAAAATGAAGATAGTCAAAACCTGAAATAAGTTTGTGAGAATTTTACTCAAAGGTTTTAAAAAAAAGGTGCAGAAATGGACAAAGCTCCAGTGAACATGATGCAGCATGCCTAGAAAAGAAGAGATCAAAGTCAGCTGTTTGCTGCTCATCATAAACGTAAGTTTCATAACCGAAATATGCAGTCAAATTTGGAAATATATTTTTAGATTAATGTTCCTGTTGTTTCCTCATGATGTTTATACAGGAGGTCAGTTTGACCCAAAGGTACAATTATCCAACTTTAATAAACTGGAGAAACATCTGGTCGGACCTGTAAATAATTGCCTTTATGCTGTTAAAACATTTTTATTCTGAAAATATGTCTCTTTTTCCTTCTTTATTCTCTTAATTAGATGACAATAAATTCTCAGCTTCCTTATTGACCAAGGTCTTGTAAAGGTCGAGCTAAAACTGATGACATGGGGATGGTTGGGTCAGACACAGAGTCACATTAATGTGCTGTCATTGTCAACACTGTATTAGATTAGTATGAATACGTTATGACACTTTTCACTTATAATGAACATCTGACTTGAGTGATTAAAACAGCAGTGGGGAAGAGTATTTAATATTTCTGGAGACTGATCTTACTGGACACTCCACCTTTAGAGCTCAGGGAATCATGCATAAGCGTAACATACATGAACCCACATGCATACTCCTTGCCCTCTGCAGAAACTGGTATGTATACAGGAAGAATGTGCACACATGCATCCTCATGCCAATCCATCCGAAACAATTTTAGACTTTGAGAAAAAACTATAATAGGTTATCTAATCTAATCTAATCTAATCATAAATTTTAATTTTGCAGGCTTGTTTTAACAACAACATTGTTATTCTTTCACTGGATTTCTTGCAGATTTCCCAATATACATCATTATTTTCACAAATCTTTGGGTGCTATAAATAACTGCATCTAGCCATGGTGTGTGATTGAGACTTTAAAAAAAGAATTAAGTATTGAAAGTTTATTTTGGCTTTCTGATCCAAAACTGGCACAAAGACATTACTGTTTAAGGAAACAACAGACATACAATGATCCATCTGTACATGTGTGAGATCTTGCACATCTTCAAGCTGGCTGTATACTTTTCAGGCTTTGTTTATTCTTTAAAGATAAAACCAGAAGTTGCCTCTACTCTGCCATAGCCCTGATGTCATGGGCAAGCTGATCCTCATTCTGTCTGCGTGGTTATAATCCAATCATTTCATTTTATCACTTGAAGGTCCTTTACTCTGAATTTACAGTCCATTGCATGCAATGTCTTTAATTCAGCAGTTTTCCTTCTGTGCATTGTTATATAATTCTTATTTGATAGCTTTTATTGCCATGTCTACTTAGCTGTGGTGCAAAACAATGTTTTGAGAAGCAAATAATAAATAAACACAATGACAGAGATCTATTAATGAGAATTGTACACATACATGACCTAATAAGTATGACAGAAAAATATACACATGCACATTACTGGCTTCGTGCATGCACGGCATGAATCATAATACTACACACACATTTATGCATCTGGCCCAAGGACCTCATTTAATAACAAAGAACATGAACCCAAATCAAAAGCCATTTACTCATGGATAATGTATCTATGAAACAAAATGTGAAATCTGTCTGCCTTATTTAAAATGCTTACGCAAAACCAGTACTTGCTTTGGTAGCTTCAAATGGATTCTTCTTTTTTATTTGTAGCTCTGCAACCAATCAATCAGTGAAGTAGTTTAGTTCTCAGTGTCCTCTGCCAACTTTTATTGATTGCATTCACTTCAGTGAAAAGAACTACTATTTAGTAGGGGTGGGCAATCGAATCGAAAAGATTAAATATCTGGATTTTTTGCTTAACAATTTCAAAATAGATTTAAAAAAAAAAAAAAAATCTTTTTTTTTTTCAAATAAATACAAATAATTTATGATAATTTTTTTTGGTCAGTCACAAGCAAAAATAGTTTTGTACATTTTTTTTGTTTTAAATCTACAAAAATCAGCAATATCGAAGAATCGCAGGAATCGCAATTTAAATTGAATTGGCACCAAAAAAAATCATGTTGGAATCGAATTGGGACAAAAACATATTGTCACAGCCCAACTATTTAACACGTAGTAATGAAATAACAATAGTATTTCACTAGTCCAGTGGCCGTAAGACATTGTTTTGGGTTTTTTTTAAAGCATAAAACTCACATAGTCAGATAGGTTCCGGATGTTAATGATGACTGCTATTGCTGGATCTTTTATTTATTTATTTTTTTTACAGGGGACCTGAAGAAATCCATTTAATAAGCACATTAATCAATCTATCTCTATTTTAAGTAGAGAATATTCACAATTATTTTGAATTTTTCACATGTGCGTTATGAACTTTAATCTACTTTGTGACAAGTAAATCAGATTTGTAGTAATACGGATTTGTAGTATTTTACCAGTGCATGAGGTGTTTGTCTCTATTTTTTTTATTTGTTCTCTTCAGATTTTATTTTTATCTTTTAACTTGTCTAGATTGTTTTAGTGAGAGCTACACTTGGTTATTGGTTTTATTTTATTAATTGATATTGCTGATTTTTTTATGTGGAGCACTTTGACATCTTCTCACAAACGGTGATCATAAAACTCCAGATCATTGTTGAAGCTGAAATGTCTCAATAAATCAAAGAAGATTATTGTCATCTAATAGTGTCTCCAACCACCACCTCATTATGATAAAACTGTAATGGGTTCTGAGGTATTAATTGAGACGAGCCGATAAACATTTCTCTAATAAGACTTTCAAGATACGAGTCACTAAAAGCAGATGAATTAGGTTTTTTATTTGATACCAGAACAAGCCAGAATGTCCACCACAACACTGGAACTTTCTTCTAAAGTGGTATAAGAGCTTCAAAAGCCTAGGTATCACAATATCTGAACTTGAAGTCTCGATCCAGTTCAGTTTCGGTTGTTTTACCTGACTACTGAAGACATACAAGTCTGAGAGAGACATAGATCTTAGTGTCTTAATGTGGGAAGCTGTGTTAAAATCAAGCGGCAACCTCTGGCGGTTAAAAGTGAAGCCTATGCGGAAGTGCATAAAACTGCAGTTCCCCCTTCATCCGCTAGGGGCTGGCTCCAAAACAGAGCAAATTCCCACAGACTCCCTTGTTAAAAAGGCCAACTTCAGTGTATTCCTGAATACACTGAATACAATATATCTATCTATCTATCTATCTACCTACCTACCTACCTACCTACCTACCTACATACACACACACACACACACACACACACATATGTATATATATATATATATATATATATATATATATATATATATATATATATATATATATATATATATATATATATATATATATACATATATATATATATATATATATATATATATATACATATATATATATATACATATATATATATATGTATATATATATATATATATATATATATATATATATATATATATATATATATATATATATATATACATATATATATATATATATATATATATATATATACATATATATATATATACATATATATATATATATATATATATATATATAATGTATATGTATCTATGTATGTATGTGTATGGATGTGTGTGTGTGTGTGTTCTGTTAAATCTTGTTTTCTCTTTATTTCTCCTCATACTCATTGCACCCTTATCTTTGTCTTCAGCTGTTTTTGAAATGTTCAGAGTAACTCCCTCCTTCATTAAGGCTCCTCTTTTTCAGGTTTAGCAGTTTTTCAGGTCATTTGTGATCCAGAGCTTGTTATTGGGAAACACCTCACTGTTCTTGTGGGAATGCGACTCTCTGCACAGAACATTATGTAATCTGTTAAATGCTCAGACACTGCATTCATGTCATTTCTATACATGGTGTATTCCAGTCTGTGGTTTTAAATGTTCAGAATATTTAGGGCATATTCACATCAGCATTTTTTATTCAAATCTTAGTCCGTTTGCTTAGAAAGTCTGCTTTGTTTTGAGAGCTGTGAATGCACCAAACAAATTCTGATTTGGACCAAAGAACCTGGTCCGCCGACAAAAGTCGGTCTTGGTCCATTTCAAGCGAACCAAATACAGGAAGTGGACTACAAAAAAATCACTGCATTTGCTCAGTGTATTTCTGCTGTATTCTTGCATAAGACCAAAAAAAAAAACCCAAAACAATGACAGTTTCATGCTCTATGTCCTCTATGTCCTCTTCTTCACATGGGTTTGGCTCGTTGGACCAAAATGCAGCATGAACACAATCTCGGTCAGCATGGATAGACCCTCCTACAACTGAACCAAGTCACCAATCAGACCGAATCTAGTAGACTATATCCTGATGTTAATGCACCCTTGGACCAGGGGTGCCCAGGTCCAGTCCTATAGATGTACTATCCTGCAACTTTTAGATGCAACACTTCTCCAACACACCTGAATAGCACAGAGGAAAATGTGATTTACATGCACAGAGATTCCCATGGACACGTGGGATGTCACACTGGTAGCAAATTAACTGGTGATGTCAAAGGCTGCGTCGGTAGTGGTACCCACTGTGATATACACCACGACCAGTCTTACTTAAATAAACTCTCTGGGATCATATGTGCAAAAACTTGCAGTAGTCTGGTGTCTGTGAAAGGGATAATAATGGATCATCTGTATTCCGTTTGTGTCCTCATTAACACTTTGACCTCATCCATTTTGTTGGTAGCAACCTTACATGTCCCAAGATGATGGAAGGAAGAAATGGCTTAAATTTTCTCAGCTTTTTCTCTCTGTATTGCTCCTGTCCTGCACTGTATTTGTTTCTTTTGCAGCTTGTGGGAGACATGGAAGGTTATTTCTTTCATTAGTTGGTATTTGAAGAGCTCAGTCAATTCTTCATTCTGTAAAATATCTGTTGGCATGGTTACTCGTCATAAGCAGTGTCAAAAGCATGAGGCGAAAACTCTGCAGCTTCTTTCAAATCAGGGTTAGAAGCAAATGAATTATCACGTAAATAAATACTTGCAGGGTGTAAGAAGAAAAGAGAAACTAAAGATAATTTCATTTCATCTTCTCTTCTCTCTTAGGTTTTTTTTTTTTTTTTTAGAACAAATCCATACTATGCTAAATACATAAACTCCAGTGATATGTCACTTTCTAGTACTGGGGTTTTAAAGGTGTGAGCAGGTTTACTTGCACTCATATGGCAACTCCTGTTGGCAAATACTAAATTTCCTTCATATGATTTTCTGCTTCACTCTGAACCATACAGTTTTTGGAGCACTGACAAACACTGTTGATGCTCTACTTCACCCAGAGTAACAGAACTAAAGATGCAGAGCCAAATGTAAATGTTGACAACATTAGCATTAAAAAAGCTGGCCTTTAGGTTTATAGTTTTGGTTGCTCAATTTACAAATGAACAGAATGGTTCCAGTTTACCGCACTTCTAAGTCATATCTTTAGAAAGCAAGCCAAAGGACATTGTATGTAACAAAAGAGCAAAGTCAAAGGAAATAAAGGATTTAGATTAATCAAGTAGAAGAGTACAAGGCTCGGATGTGGGAAGAAACAACTGCTTGCCAACCATGTCAGGGGATAATACTGTGATGTGCATCTGTCAGTTCGTTAGATCTCCTAAAAGGCCACAGTAGATGAGCCAGTAAGGATGGTGACATGCATTGCTTGCAGCTCCAATCATTCAGCAAACATGATCTCTTTCTGACCCAGTACTTCATAAACATTAGACAAGCTATTCATGCTGAAGCTTGTACTTTGGCTTTGTATCATCACAATAAGCTATGCAATGAGTAGAATTAGGAGGTAGCATTTCCAGGTATATGGTAATTAAAAAAATAGCTTTCCATTTCCTGCAAAACATTTGTGGAGCTAAAAAGTCACTAAAGTATGCATTACCACACTATCACAATATCAGTCTAGAATACTGATAACAATCAATCTTGTGCTTCAGTTCAAAACCTGTTTAGTTTCTTTGCATTTTTCTCTCGGCCTGTCAGATTCCGTGAGCATGACAAAAGGGTTCGATGATTACATCTTACAGGCTTTGATATTACTGTCAGTATGTAGTTCATCACTGTTTCTGAAGGATATTTCAAATGTATGGTGTATTACTCACATGCTCTTGCACTAAGACAACCAATGCTCGAATTCAGATTAAATAATAGAATTAATTACAGCTGAATACACACCTCTTGTCCTCATATATTCTTCACTATTTCTGAGCGGCCTGACAACATTAATGTTAAATGCTAATAGGTAATATCCAGTTATGTAAGCGCCACGTGTGCAGTCAACATTAATTATAGTCAGACGGCCTCAAGTTTCACCCCTTGGTCAGTGGAGTTCAGTGTGGACATGGAAACACAAATCCCAGCTGAGCATGGATCAGGGGGCGTCTCCTCTTGTATCGATCGCTGTTACGTAAACTTGAGCCCAGCAATCCAGCATTAAAGCTCTCTCAGTTTTGGTCCTGCCCGAGCATCATTTGTACATGTTGGAAAATGGCTGCCATGGCCAGACCTCTACAGACCTAGTCTCCCACTCGTTCTCTCTGCTCTCCTGCTTTGGAGTGACTAGATGCTTTCATGTGGAGTGACTAATGCTCACTCTAAAGGGCCTGGGGTATATCTCACTGGGTGTGCATGCATGCAGGTTTGTGCATTTGTGTGTGTGTGTGCCAGTGGATGCTATATGCAGCCAATCGGCATACCAGGGCTTGACTCGCTTACATGAAGATGAGTCACTTTCATGGTCCGCTAAGACCAAGATCCCCCACACATACTTCATCTCAATCCATGCAAATGGCTTGATTTGTAAATGTGCAGTAGCGTTACTGTGCACCATAACGCCACAGTGCCAATTCATGCGCATTTAAGGGCAGTCAGATGAGAGTTACAGTGAGAGAAGGAGGTCGGAGGTGAGAATGATGAGCTCAGATTGCCACAAACAATAATATTCTTTATGTGGCTGGTTTGTACTCAGAGGCAGGGTGCAAAATCATTTTTGTTGCCAGTTGTGACAAATCAGGAGATTACAAAAAGTAGAAGTGATGTTGTGAGGCTACAAATGGCTCATTGTAGATGGATATATACGTTATATGAAGAGGCAGTATCTTTACAGTAAGTCATCATTAATAACTTGTTTGATTACTTTTACTTAAATGTTGTAAGTGTTCAGTAACCACTAGTACAGGGAAACAAAAAAAAAACTTTGCAAGACAGAGATTAATCAAAATGTCCAAAGTTTCCAGCTATTACTCCAGGCTGTGAGAAAATATTTGAAAATAATAAAAGTAGACATCATATGTGTCATCGCCTTATAAGATAAAAGGCTGCAGACGCAGAATCACAATTCCATATACAGTGACATGTATTGGTTGTGACATACCAATAAGATACAAGAATATTTTTCTCTTGATTGTAAACCTACTTAAAAAAAGTTTAGTGTGGGATGTAGTTTCACTGTAAGGATTGCTATTTTTCTAATGACTGAAATATTTCCTCCACTGGTTTGTGTACACGGAAAAGTGCAGACAGCGGCTCTGGAACCCTCACTGCTGTCTTTGGCATTAGCTGCCTTCTGGACAAACCAAAGAAACTGTAATTATAAAACCACAAAAAAGACGAATTTGCTTCTGTCAATAAATGTTTCTGTTGTTTTGACTTTTACAGTCCATCTTTGTCTTTGAGTGAGTGAACAGAGTGGAGAGTAGTTAAATGATATACTGCAAGGGGGACAGCCTTTAGTCTCAGTGCTTAGCAGCATCATCTCGGTCGGCTATCAGAAAGATAATAAAAAATGGATTGTTGATATGAATGATTTTCATAAGCAGTTATTGGTCCATCTCTGGTCCTTGAGGGCCACAATCCTGCTGGCTTTCCAGGTATCCCTGATGCAACACACCTGACTTAAATTAATGAGTCATTGTGCAGAACGTCATAAGCTTTTGTAACCATTTAATTTAATTCAAGTATATTAAAGCAGAGACGCATTGAAAACATGGAGAACAGCAGCCCTTAAGGACAGACTTTGGACACCCTTGGTGTAGCTGATGGGTGTTTATGCTGGTATTTAGCATTATCTCAGCATATGAAGTATTCTCGTCACATTATAGCTGATATTCCTTCGAACGTTTGTGTTGTGAATGTGGGGCAAGTTTTAGTCTCTGCTCTTTCATACTGATTTCATCATGTTGCATCGGAGAACTTGAATGTCACATTTGTTAAACACCTAAATAATTGGTAGCTATAAGGCTGGCTTATGAAAGCAAGTGGGAAACTTTAAAAATTCACTGAAAGCAGCAGCTGGGGAAAGAGTCAGTCCTCATATTTACTTCCGTGCAGACGTTATCTATTAATATTTTTGCCTTCTGTTTTTGTTTTATTTTGTTTTTTTTCTCTTTTTACTTGTCCTGTCCAGCATCATAGCAAGCAGAATGATGGATTTGGTGTGCTAAACAAATTTGCTTTGCCAAGAGGAGCTTTATAGATAAGGTTCCTCTTGATAATTATTATTCTTTATTTTTACAAGTACTTTCTGTAAAATAGGGTGAGTTGTAAAGTATAATGTTATAAAGTATTACCTGTCCTGAAGGTGAAATGTGGCCAGGGAAACTAATACCACCATGCTACTGATAATATTAAAAAGGAACATAAGACGAGCAGCGGTGTCTAAGTCCAATGACTGAAAGGGTGGCGGTTTGAATCCCACTCCCCTAGTCAATCTAGCATACTGTCCTCGGTAAAAACTCTTCAGCCTGGTGTTGCTGGTGTTTGTATGAATGTAGGGTGGTTGGAGAGGCCATTGGCAGAGATTGGCTACCATGTTCCCATCAGTCTGTCTCAGGGTTGCTGCGGCTACGCATAGGTTACCACCACCAAGTATGAAAGAGTGGTGAATGAATAAGAGATACAATGTGAAGCATTTGAATGCATGGCTAAGCCACTATCTGAAATATTGTTTTGTTTTTTACTAAGTTATACCAACACTCTGACATGACATGATGAAATTATATTTCATGATTGAGTTATTTCATTATGAGGTCAAGAAGAATTTACAGTTGAGGGAAATGTATGAATACTAGGGATGTTTGTTGCGATCTATGACTGTCATCTATAATTTTGTCTCTTGGTATCTGGTGATGTTTGTAAATAACAAACCTTTCTATTTAGCTAGTGTGCACTTTAATCTCACTGTACACCTGCTGTTGCTTTATTATGCATGGCTCCAGCAGAATCGGCACAGTAAACAGCTAAAAAATTACACATTTTTTGATTGGGTGAAAGCCTTGGACAGGCTTCGCCCCATTGAATTTTGCAGACACAGGGGCATGTATAGGTAAATGTCATTAATGCTAAAATATGCTCTGTGTTATGAAGGAAGGAATATAAAATATGTAATATAATATAATAAACACGGTCACTTAAAATATCTCTTATTTGGAATAAGGTCAAGATTCAGAATCTTTCAGTGCATATCATTGGATCTTGTGCTCCAGGCAGAGTGAGAGGATTTCCAGGACCATTTTTTTTTTACTATACTACTTAAATTCCCCTTCAAGACCAAACTGCAGCCAATTAATTAAATGCTCAAACACAAAATAAAAGGACAGGACTATATCTATCAAACTCAACTTCCATCTGTCCCTCCCCCCTTAACGCCTTGGGAACTGGCATCTCATGTTTCTGTGCTTTGGAGGTGTGACTTTGGGGAGAGTCTGAAAAAAGAGGTTTGGACTTTTGAACAGTTTATTATCAAGATATGAAAATGTAGCTTTTCCAAGCTATTTTTTCCAGGATTTCCTACCCTACCTTTAACTTTTCTGTGTGGAAATCTTTCCAAAATATGTACCAAGACCTGAAACAAGAAAATGAAAACTAAAGCGGAAATGTGACAGTTTAGGAAATCCACACATGTCCTCGCATACATCATGTGATCACTTTTATACAAGCAAAAATAAATATACTGTGAGTTAACTGAACAAATGGCCTGGCACATAAATAACCTCCAGTTAAAATTATTTTCAGACCTTGGTGTTAATGTGGGATAAAACATACATGATATGAGTAATTTACCTGTTACCTCTGGCTGTGGCAACATATGAGCTGTTCCCCCCTTTTAAGGCCTTATGCAACCCAGCTACTGGTTGTGGATTAGTCATAATTGCAGGATTAGTTTCCTCATCTAACTCTCCACAAGGAATCAAATGAGTGCTATTTCTCAAAATGACTTAGAAATTTAGTCCCTGCAAAGTTTTAATGTCAACATTTTTTTGGCTCAGCAGATTTACTCGACAAAATTTACTTATCCTGTAAATGTAATCAAATGTAATCAAAACAATGGCCTCGATGTTTCAATCAAAACATATTTGCTTCTTCAAATCAGCTGAACTGATAAAACAGATAAAGTAATAATAGCTAAGAGAAAGATAGGCAGAGTCAAATTTTGATCTTAGGGTGATACCCTGTGTATCACAATTACACAGGTATCTCTATACATGCACTATTTACATTGTGTGTTTGCTTGTTTGTTTTAGCACATTGTAGCAAACACCATAAGCATTTTCATATATGTGTTCTGCCTTCGTGGTGCAAAAAATACATCTTTGTTTCACATTGGATGCTTATCAAAATTCAGCACCTCTTTGGTTGTTACAGTATTGTGTATATAAATCAATAAAAAGCTAAAGTCACAGTAATGTAGACAAAAAAAAAGCTAAACATGCATATAAATCTTGCTTCTGCTCAACAAATAATTTCAAAATTTAAAGAAAATGTTTAATTTTTTATATTTGAGACATGTTTTCTGATCGGATTTATTGTAGATGCAGTTTGATATGGAACTTTATCAACAATAAGGTGAAGCTGCTAGATAATACTGTTTGAGATGAGATGCAGTGATTTAAGTGAACTGCTTCTTGGCAACATGTCTGTACTCATCTCTGGTGCAGACTGAAATTTTACTTTAGCTGCCCTTTTTGATAAAAAAAAAACTGCTCCTTCTATCCTCTGCAGATAGCTGTTGAATACAAACCCAAGACTTGTATGACTAAACAAACTGCTCGACTGTTTCCCTCAGTGGCACATCTGAGCCTCCCTCCCTCACTCCGCGTTCCCCTCTTTGATCACACGTACTCTTACACACAACACACACACACACACACACTCCCACTGACTTCCACGGTTTCTATTTTCCTTTTGATTCCATTTACTGCAGCAGGGTGGTTTTAATTTATTTATGCTGTTCCACCTCTTATTCAGATAGTTTTCTATCATGCTTTGCTTCCGCATGTGTGTCTCCACTGATCCTCACAATTAGACAGTTGTTTATGATGCGTTATTACGTTTTAAACTTATACATGTGAACATTTAACAACCTTAAAATTAGGTCTTGTTGGTTCTGTCTGAGGTTGTGAGTGTCAAGGCTTTGTTACAGATGATGCTTTAAGGTGTCAGTTAATTATTTGTCTTTTGTTTCACCATAAAATCTGTGCAACTTTAAGGTGTACGACTGTGTTCTTTGCACCTTATAAAAGTATAATTATGCAGATAATATAACTGTAGAATTGATGCAACAGCTATTTTTGAGAGGCTTAAATTATAAGTAAATTAGTCACTTATGATTGAAGGCACTATTTATGCATTGTCAAATTTGGATATTTGGATATTATTGGATATTATCCAGGGCTCTTTAAACTTAATGCAGAAGTTGTCTTTATACTTGCACTTGGAAGGTTTTTTTGTTTTCTTTTTGCAAGCACTATGAAATGCTATTGATAAAATGGTGTGGTAATAATTCTCCCAGTGCTCTGCCGTTGCCAGTTTTGGCTTCACTCATACCTCCAATGGTGAAAGATGTTTTTTATGTTCAAGGGACTTTACAGTTAGATTTTTCTTGGACCAGCTCCACACAGTTATTTTGGACTGCTGTAACATGCCGTCTGTTGGGTAATGCAGGGAAACCACAATGTCCTCTTTTAGGAGTTTTGTTTTTACTTCTCTGGCCACTTATGGCAAATCCTGTCTGCCTCCAGCCAACTGGTTTTATACAAGCACGCTGTTCTGCCTGTGTGTGACGATATTAGAGTCTGCAGTTGGCAGATTTGAATAGTTAACTCAATGTTGATGGAAATTTTTATTTAATTTGTACTCCCAACAAATAGTTGGTTTGTTCATTTCCCCACAGTCATTATTTTTTTGGAGGAAACTGACAGCAGATGATCATGGAAACAAGTTAAACGTTAACAAAGGGTGTTATGTCACTTTATTTTTTATTTTTCAGGTGGCTTAATGTTAAATCACACAACTTCTAAAAGTGTTAATAATCATTTTATACTTCTTAACTTTCCTATCTAGCAAGTTTGTCAATGTATGTAATACTTTAATACCTTTGTACCTCCTTTTGTTTTGACAAATTATATTTTTTGTCTTGCAACAAATGTCTACTTTTTTAGCACATTGTGAAACTTTTACACAGTAACTTCAGGTGAAATTAAGCATAGTTCAACAAACTTACAGTAACTAAAATATGTTAACTTTAGAGCAACATAAGCTGTCACACTGTAGGCTTAATTCATCTTAATTCAACAAACTGAAAGCATCCCAATATAGTAACATATCCATATGCAGACTCCACAATAATTAATACAGAGGATGGAAAAGATTATCTGCTGAGCATAAATGAGCCTTTATGTTGACAATTAAAAGTTAAAGGTGCATCGTTTGGTTTACATTACAGCAGGTAATGCCCTCAGGTTAGGTGAGAAGGTGTCACAGGCCACAGAGCTACTGCCAACTAAAATATTTTCAGTTCTTAGTTCTTTCGCCTAAAAGTAAAAAAACATCTACATATTCAACATGTATGTGTGAACAAACATTACTATCTCTCACTTTCTAGCTGTGACACTGAATTAAACAGAAGTAGCAGAACGTGATTGATTGCAATCCTCCTTCAGATCTTGTGGCCTGTCTTGTGATTGTCTTTTTGCTTCTGAGAGCCACATTCACACCTGTTATTTTAGTGTAACCTAAACTGATAGGTTCACACTGAATCAGGTACATGCAAAAACTCTTAAATACAGTCCTGAGCATACATAGTGATGGCTCCTTCTTTTGCCCCTGTTCTTCATCTTTATCAGCTTTTGTGAGATTTTTATTTTCCTTAACCACACTGAAAAGCAAATGTTACCCACAGGCAGACTCCTATATGGAGGGGGGGACTGATTTAAACCTGATCACCTAGAAAAACAACTAGTAATTGATCTTAACAGCTCCATAGTAGAGAGAGTATGCAAATGAATGTGATTTTCTATCAAGCTATCAATGATTGAATAACTGAATGTAATGAAAAATGGTTGTATAAATTAGTCAGTGTATGAAAGGATGAAGGTAAATAATGAATGAGTAAAAGGGATGAGCTAATGAGAAAGAAATTTAGGATCAGGGAATAAATGAAAAAGTACTGAGTAAAAGTGGGAAAAAGAAATGAAATATGAAGTAGAATAAAGATGACAGTGGGTCAGTCAGAAGATGAGTTTGTGAATGAAATAAAATTCAGCGAATGAGTGAATGATTCAGTGTGTGAATGAAAGAAAAGGTGAATGGATGAATGAATTAGAAAAAATGTCAGCTAATGAGGAGTTATACAATGAATGAAAATGTGTGGTCGATAGTGCTCATGTATCATAAATATTGCATAAGCTTCAGAGGATGCACAAACAAAAAGTTGTATTTTTTTTAAAGTTCACAGTGAGACTTGACCGCTCTCCCTTCTGCGTGCAACATTCCTCACTAAATGAGTTCTTTCTAGACATGTCAAGTTGTTTTTTTTTCCTTCTGGTGCAGTATGTCAGCGAAAGGGGGCGGGGGAAGACATATTATTAGTTATCTCAGTGTTTGCCTCTGTGGGTTTCCTGTGAGCTAATTGGAGCCCTCCTGTGTGTCCCAGCAGAAAACTGGATGTTTGCAGTTAAAAATAGGCACAGCATTTCCTGCTGTGCCAGCGACGGTGTTTGTCTCACAAAGACTTCACCTTTGTGCTGCTTATACATTCTAGTGGCATCTGCTGCATTCAAAATGGTGAAAATGTAGACAAACTGTGTTGTTGTTCAAAAGGGATGGTTTGTAAAGTGGCAAAAAACTTGAATGAACAGTTGCTTTTATTCTAGTTTAATCTAATGGGCCCGGGTACACATAGAGAGAAGATGACCAGATAACGCACCAGCCTTTAAATACAGCAGATACAAAGAGATTTTTGTTGTTGTTGAGAATCACAAAAGAATATTACTGTTTTTTTAGTAACATCTTATTAGTATCCGTTATCGTCGTGTGGCATTTTAGGTGTTGATGGCTTCTTTTAGATCTTTTTGGCTGTACAAGTTGTCATTTGTTAGCTCATTTTTTTGCTCATGTCACCTACATAAAATGAGACGTCATAACCAGAAATAAATCTTACATTCATAAATTCTCTTACATTCATTCAAATTCAACCTTTAATTAAACCATTCTTAAGTTAGTTTACTTTAATACTGCAGCAATTAATGTACTTATTTTTAAAATACTATTGACATTTATGGGGATGCACCGATCCAGTTTTTGGGAGTTCCGATCTGATAACGATACCTAAAATTTGAATATCTGCCGATACTATTAATTGCCGATACCAGATTTGTTTATGTGGATATTATTGTGACTATGGCCATTATTGCTGTTACAACTGTGTAAGATTTCATTAGGTTGTAATAAATGACCCATCCTTTCTGGAGTTACCTCACCAATACAAATATAATAACATTACAGATCTAACAATTTCAACAAGTTTTATTTGATTTGGCACATTTTACCTAAATACAACTATACATGTGGGGTTTTGAAACAAAGATCTAGCTTTTAGTGCAGTGTTCTTCGTTGCGCGGCCCGCGAGCTGCATGCGGCTTACTGACTCTTGACTTGCGGCTCGTGAAGCAGCCACTGGCTTTCTGAAAATGCTATCTAAATAAGTCATAATGTTCCTCAATTGTGCAGTTCTCTCCACCACAAGAGCTGCAGGCTGCTAGCAAAAACTTTGCTGTCTGAACAGCCCTGTCAGAGTTGCCAGTTTCGGCTAATTTCAGCTGCACCGAACTCCACCAAAGAGCTGCTCCGTCCGTAGCTCCGTATATATATTGAAAAAGAAACACCGAAATTCCGGAGGCATTTCTATATTTTCACCATATACTGTTGCATAAGAATGCCATTATTCCATCCAATATTTAGGATAATGATTCCTTTCTAAAAAGCTGAATGTTGCTGATTTGGCAACATAGCAGGCTACGTGGCGCGGGAACACTTTTTTTGGGGGTGGCGGCTCTCGTCTTGTCTTAGTATATATATAGAGTGCGGCTCTTGTTGAATTAACAGTGAGGATCACTATTTTAGTGTAATAAAAAAAATGTCACATTTTAACATTCAAGGCATTTATTTCTTTTAAAACATGTCCGAAGCATGTCATCAAACACATCTTCGCTAGCTTGACTAGTGTGGTATCGGTTGTTGTATTGGTATACTGTTACTAATACCAAGTACGAGTACACATGCTTGATATTAAGCCGATACCAATGCTGGAATTGTGTGCACCCCTAGACATTTATTACTTTCAACTAGTCCATACCCTTACTATTCGTGTATTTCTTTAATCCTTCAGTGGCAGACCAGCTCCACAATCCCTATATAAGATAGTGGTGAGTAACCTTAATAAAGAGGTCTATTGTTGTCAGCTGCTTTGCACACTGCCACATCCAGAGCAGAGGGCTGTCAGTGCAGATCAGACCCTACTCTTTACAGTTTGTCAAATGATATCAATCATAGACCTAATCTTTTAACAGCTATTCTCTCTAATGAAGGCCTTTGTATGGAGAAATATTAACTCTAACTTTTGGAGACGCACAACTGCATTTGCAGCCATGGCAACCGTACTTCCCATGACAAATCCTAAATTAATCTAAAGTGGCTTGGGACTTCTTTTTTCTTTTTTTGCTGTAGAGTTTGTGACAGTCAAAAATAACATAATTTGTGTAAAAGATTTAAATTCAGGAAAATAAATTCAAGTTTTTGGGGTCTTTCTCTGACATTCTTCTGCTTGATTAAACATGTTGATGTAAATTTCAGAGTTAGAAAAAGCAGCAGATGCAGTCAGTGGTTACACCACAAACACAGGACGCTTGCATTTTGCTTTAGGCAGCAGTTTTAACAATGAAAACAATCCAGTTAGACTCTATTTTAGTGAAAGATTCAGATAGCTTATCGGGCTCCGTAACACTGCACAGGAGCTGGTAATGCTTCAAGAAAGGATTTCTCAGCTCAGAGTTGTTTTAATGAAATAATGTCTTTTCCTCCTCCATCTATTCTAATATAATCTAATATTCTCATATTCTATCGTTTGAAATCATGCATTTATTTAGGGGTGAATTTTTGCAGAACTGCTGCAGCTGATACGCTGATGTGTATTTTTGCTATTATGCTGTGTGTATTGTTATAGTATGTTTTTGTTTTACTTTTCTGAGCAGACAGGCTTGTTTTTGTTCATGTGGCTACTGCTACTGCCAATTCGAAGCCCCTTTTGCTTTCAGAACTGCCTGCGTGCTTGGTGGCATATTTAGCAAGATGTTGTAATCTCTTTTCCATTTAATCACAAAGGTGCTCTATTGGACAGGTAATTGTCATGGACTTTGGAGTACAGGTGGAGAACTTTGGAGATGATTTGAGCTATGTGGGATGGTTGCATTGTGGTTGTAAAGGCTTAGTCATGGTCAGTAAGAATGCTGAGGTGTTTAATCCATGCTCAGTTGATCCCCACAGCCTGAACTGTTTATACAAGGCAGGATGGATCCATGTTTTCATGTTGTTTGAGCCAAACCACAACCCTGCCATCTGAATGTTAAGACTTATCCAACCAGACATTGTTTTTCAGATCTCTTCTTGACTGATGTTGGTGAGCATGTGTGACTTGTAGCCTTAGTTTCTTGTTCTTAGAGCAACACAAGCAGTCACACAGGAGGTTTATTTAATCTTAATTCAACAACATGATAGCATTCCAATAACATCCCAATAGACTCTGTGAAGAATACAAGCACCTGCACAGAAAAGTTTGATTTCATACTTTGTTTACAGTAATCGAAGAGGACAAACAGTTTTATAACCTCTCGTCCTTCAAATGTGAAATAGTTGCTTTAAATATTGGTCGGCAAAATCTTTCCCACAGCCATCCTTGCACAATCTGCTTGTAGCCCATCAGCATGAAGAACTGGTGTGTTGTCCATTCAGAGTTGAAAGTTTTAATATCTTGATTGTAGCCAGTGCTTATTTTATTTTAAGTTATATTTCCTTTCTGTCATCTTCAATCTTACCTCTGGCATTTTTATCTAAAGAACTGTCATTTTCTGGATAGTTGCTCTTTTTGAGAGTGATGGGTGGGTGACAAAACTCTCAAAATTCATCTTGATCATGTCTGCTTAAAAGCATTGAGGTGCTGCCATGTGATAGAACATGTGTACCTAATAAAAGTGGCTGGTGAGTGTGTGTCAATGAGGTGTGCACGAACAGTCAAAGTGGTAGACAGAAATATGACTCGACATGCAATGCATGCAGGTCCCAAGAATCTGAATAAACAAGAGATTGCTGGAATATCTCAAGAAGAAACTGCAGCAATTTCAGTTTATTTTTCCTCTTTTCTCCTCTTTCCTGATTTTTTTTTTTTTTTTTTGCTTTCTCTCTCTCTCTGTCTCTTCCGGCACACCAGGGTCTTCACGTCAGACTTGATCAATTGGCTGCATGTAATGTTCCAAGGCCGCATTGCCATGCATTATGATGAAAACACTCTCCCAAAGGAAGGGGTGTAGGGCACCAAAAGTCATAACTAAACTTACTCGTGTTTGGAGTAAATGTAATCATTGTCATGGCAACAAGGGCTGGAATCTCTGATAGGGTTTTTTTTTTTCTGTGGAAAACACGATCCCCAAGAGAGTCTGTAAGTGTGCCATGTGTTTGGGCTTTGTTAAGTGCAAGTTGGAAAAAAAAAGACATCTGTGTGTGAACATTTGCACTTTCCATGTCTCACCCACAGTTAGGAAAATGTGTGTTTTGGAAGGTGGACTTTTTCCAAACAGAGCACTGGCAAACAGCAACTTAGAAAATATATGTGTGCCTTCTCTTTGTGACTCAATCTGTTGCACATTGTGGAGTGAAATTCAGCTGCTAAACAGTAAAAAAAGAGTTTCACAATATCAGTCACAGCTCAGGGTCTTGGCTGTTGTGTTACACACTGTTTTTAAGTGGCTCTTGCTAACAGCTGGGGAGCAGGGTTTAATCCACAGCACAGGGCTGAATTATGTATTATACTGTGAATGTTACACCATGTCTATTTAAATGCAGTGCTTCTCCTGCCTCCTCGGTCTGCACGGTCTCTGAAGCTCCTTGGCTCGCCACAAGAGGAGGGAGAGAGTGTTGCAAAAATCTAGCAGCTTGCAATATATACAGTTTTGTCTCTGTGCTTGTACAGTACAATTGTTGCTCTGTGTTTAAACTGATTTGCTTTTTCGATTACACTTTGTCCCTTTTAAGGCTATATTGTATGAACTGCTTGCATGGTGTCTTGTATCATTTGTACTTTTTGAATGCCCAGATAAAATTGTCAGTTTTTATTTTTTTCACTTTTAGATCCATGTGCTCTCTGTGGTCATGCGTTAAATTTCATGAACAATGATTCTCTGCTGGGTGAGCACCACAAAACAGGCCTGTCTTTTTCCACCCATCCAAACTCACACTGTGTTCTTTAGTGTAGCGTCCATACAGCAACATAAAGGAAAAGGTGCACGCAATGGAAATTGATCCTCTTTGAAACAGTATCTCCAGAAAACAGTGGTTTCATGTACATATATGTGTAATGTACATGATATATATATATATATATATATATATATATATATATATATATATATATATATATATATATATATATATATATATATATATATATATATATATATATATATGTATACACATACATTACATTCTACAGTTTCTACATTTGGCAGATGCATCTATCCAAATCTACTTACACGTGAGAGGTGATCACTTAACCTAACACGCTGATCTTGTGGGTAGTAGGACGCTGGAGTAGCCGCAAAGAACCCCCACATACATGGGGAGAACATGCAAACTCAACACAGAAAGGCCACACTTCAAGCCTCCCCCAGCTGAGGCTCAAACCAGTGACCTTCTTGCTGTGAGATGTATTTATATAATATTTAATTAATGTGTGTAATTGTGTCTTTTGTGTAAGCTCTTTCATAGTTTAAATCAAAAGGAATTGGGTATAAGGTACATGGAAAAAAGCCCCACACTTACATCAGCGCCATGACATTAGCCTGAGACTCTCCAAGCCCGTGGGGTCCAGAGCCAAATATGACTTGGAAGGCCCCTGACCAGTTTTAGTGGAGCTGGATGATTTTATACACCCGTTAATTTGTTTTATTTTGTAGCTGGCGTACATGGTGTCTCATTGGCTATGTTCTGTTCCTTTTTTTTTAACACTACAGGGGGAAAGTGGTCTGGTATTACTTTGTACTTATTAATATTAAAAGTGATATATGAATGTGGCAGACTGCATTTCTATCTATCTATCTATCTATCTATCTATCTATCTATCTATCTATCTATCTATCTATCTATCTAACCATTTATCTATCTATCTATCTATCTATCTATCTAACCATTTATCTATCTATCTATCTATCTATCTATCTATCTATCTATCTAACCATTTATCTATCTATCTATCTAACCATTTATCTATCTACCTATCTATCTATCTATCTATCTATCTATCTATCTATCTATCTATCTATCTATCTATCTATCTATCTATCTATCTATCTATCTATCTATCTATCGTGCACTTAAGGGCCCTCTGCTGAAACCTGTCTACATCGAACCTGTACATCTCAAGTCTGCTGTTGAGTTTGTTTTGATAGGCCTTCATAGAAAACCGCTGTAGATGGAAGTACTTCTGGTGAGGGGTTTAAATGTCTTGCCAAATTATTTTGGCAAAAAAGGGAAATTACTCATGAATGGTTTAGATTTTAAACAACCATCTGACAGCAATTTTTTATGCCAAAAGGAAGACCCCAGATTTTGATCATCAGTAATAAGTGAAAGTGGTGCATCTATCATCACGAAAGATTATAATAATCTCATCTGCTGTGTTCTGGAAGCTTTGGCGGTAAAAAAATGCATTAAATCAAAACATCCACACAGTTACGAAGGAATGCACAGACAAATGAAAGATAAATGTTCTTAACTACAGTAACAGGAATTACAGGACACCTCGTATTAACCAATTTCAGACAAAAAAATCATAATAACTGTGCAGCATTGTGGTGGAAATGTTATGGATTGGGCAGCTCGAACTTGGCAGCTTGATTATCCTTATAAAGGGTTCAAAAATAGGAGAATGGATTTATGGAATGATGAAGCCAAATAGTTTGGTCAAAATTTAATGAAAAGTTCTGCAAACATACCTGAGATCTGAGACCAAGTGTCAACCTACTTTTCAGCACTAGAAATTCAAATGTATTGTGTTACTGCTTTTATTTCTTTTATCATTTTTATCAGAGCTAATGTTTAGGAACAACATTTTTACGTTACGGATTTACGTTAAAAAAATAAAAGAAAGGAAAGATAAAGGAAAGAAGTGAAAAAGTCCAAAATTAAAATAAGTTTATTCTTTTATTCTCACATTAAAAAAAAAACAAGAAATTTCTCGGATTTTTTTTCTGGTATTAATGTCTGTATAACTCTCTTTGAAGGAGCTCTACTCTGCTTTAAAAAGCTATGGCAGTGTTGTGCTGTGTGAATACTGATATATCAGTTTAAAAATCTAATTAAGCCACCTTTAATAACACAGTATGTCAATCACAAGATCTAAGCAATGTCTTTAATCCTTTAAATCCATTTTGCTTGTTAATCATTCTAATTCATAATTAACATTATTTTTTATTGTTGTATGTTTTCACTCAAGTAAATGTATGGTTTTCCAGCACTTGTAACAAAGTCATATCATCTTTTTCCTGGTTTGCTCACCATCAACATCAATGAAAACATCAAATAGCAAAATAAATCCTTTTCTCTCAATTTCATATGCCAGGCTTTAGAGGGCTAATAATGGCCAGTCTTTACACTAATTTTTTTTTTTTTTTTTTTCCATTTTAACCTTCATGAACAATGCACAAACTTGTCATTTTACACTGCATAATGGTGTCTTCAAGCACAGCTGGATAGTACATAGTAGTTAACAGTTGGAGGACTTCTTGTTGGCGTGTTGAAGCGCAGGTTATTTTTGCCTCCAGATGTTCCCGGTGTGGTGAAATACTGCAATCACAACTGGTTTCTTGACATGATGTTGCAACATAAGAACCTAAAACAGTGGTGAAAATTAGTTTGTGCAGTGGTGCAGAAAAGATGATGGTGTTGTGAGACATAACATTCACTGCAGGCACATGTTAGTTTTAAGAACCCCTAAAGGAAATCAATGCTCAATAGAAAATGACTACATGTGAATTAGACATTAACTATATTCATAAATACATGCTTTTAAGATTACTGTGCTTGAACTTAATAAAAACTCGACATTTTACTATTACTTGCATTAACATCAGTCATTATTTTCTAAAATGCACCTCAAACACTGAGCTATAAATGTACTGTTTTCATAGAAATGATCAATTGAAAAAAATGTACTTTTGAGTCCAGACTTTGGTTTGATGACATTCCAGAAAACTAGCCAATAATCAGACCAGTCATCATGCATACCTTTGAATCACAGCCATTATTTCCAAGTGTGTAATCAAGCCGTGCCAGAGCACAAAGAAAAGGCCTTTTTCAGTCATTGTCAGCTGGTCACAGATTCACTCTTTTCTTTTACCATTTTTCTTGTTAATGAAGTGAAAATGTTTGAATCAGGTGCTTTCAGCACAACTACTGTCTTTCTGCTTTCACAGCACATTTATCACATTCATCTTTGTGCTTTTCAGGAAGCCAGCAAATAGTGCATTATGAAAATACTGTAGATTAACTTTAAAAGGATGAGCAAAAGAGCTCCTGAGGAAGTGTATATAAAGATGATGCCATTGTTTCCTAAATAAAATCCATACTAGCAATATCACATACTTGCAAAAGTACTTGAAGCTGTAATATTTTTGGTGAGGAGTGCACAGATAGAAGGTTTGCTTTGCACTCTATGATTTTGAGAGGTTTTCTGCAAAATAAATGGAAGAGTTTGGCCTTTCAGATAGTTTAATTTGTACCCAGGACTAAAAATGAGCACTGTTGGGTCAAGTGAATCAGATATTATTACAAACAACAAAGTCTTTTGAAAATCAGTGAAGTTGCCTGTAAGACTAGTTTTTTTAACCCTCATTGTGGAAAGTGTGCAGTACGGCAACATAATTGTGGGTGCAGTAAACATTTGTTGAACAGATATTTTGTCAGACAACAGGAGCAGCTGGCGTTTCCGTTTAGAGACCAACCAAACAAGCTGAAGTTGTTTTCATGAGGAAGTCAGGGGATAATTGGCTTTTCCCATCACGTCATCAGAAATAAAAATCTAGGTATTGTTTCAGGCAGGAAAGCAATTAAATAAAGTACAATAGACCTGGAGATAGCAGTAGGTAAAATGTATTTATATAGCACTTCTACTTCATAGCTATGAAAACCTATAATAATAATAACAAAAAATAAAGTGCTAAAATAGTGATAAACAACAACAAAATACCAAAAGAACAAAATGAGGCAACAGAGATGAAAGCCAATCAAACATCAATTAAACAATTTGAAAGAAGCCTTTTTTTTTCTTTTTTTTAAAAAAAAGGATCTTAAAGGTGCAACTTGTAACAAAATCAAATTCATTGACTGAAAACGTTTGTGTCAATAAAACCTGTCTTTACAAAAAATAACTGTTACATGTATATTCGCCTGAAGTGATCCTTACTGCGGTGGGGTCCACATATCTCCTACATCCATGTCACCATTTTTACTACGGTGTCTCTGAACGGACAAACAACTCTGTGTGTTAGATGAGATGCATATCAGCTTAAAACTGCAGCACCAGTTTTGTTTGATTGGCGCTGGAGGACAGATTTAGGATCAGTAACTCCTTAAGGCACATAGAAGAAGATAGTACACCTATACACAGTTTTGAAGTGGTAACCTGTAAGGCAGTCAATGCTTCCCCTGAGGCAACTGCATCCATTCGAAGTTGAAAAAATATTTATGTCTGGAAGAAATTTTGGTCATCCATTCACAGCTTACTACTAAGAGCTTTACTTGTCATTTAAAGTATTTTCCATGCCCATCATTACCACGAGATGTTAGTAATTCTTACACACTACATCTTTTAGCAACTTTTTAGTTGTGTCCACAATGTTAAAACTCAAAAGGCCAGTTTTCATTCGCTCTGATCTGAAGTTTATGGAAAATCAACAACCTTTGATCAGAGGACCTCAGGATCTTACCTCACAGGTACTAAGTCTAATACATGGGATTTGCCACACAAAGCTCCAGAGGTTAAAACTTAATTAAACTGAATTCTGAACCTGATGGTCAAAAAGAATCTGACTGGTATTAGGTTGGACATTTAGGATGTTTTTATGTACAGCCTGGCAGCTGCATTTTTAAAACAAAATAACAGTAATGAGATCAAATCACAAGCAAGCGTCTCTATCTCCACGAAGGATACAACTGACCTAATTTTAGTAACTCTCCCAACTTAGAAAAGAAAAATCTGTTCATTCAATTTAAAGCAGCTTTTTAAAATGAGACCAGGAGGAGATCTACAAAAGACCATTCAAAAGGGACGGAGGTGTTTGT
>NC_136619.1:35779088-35801588 GCF_933228915.1 Telmatherina bonti | reverse complement strand
CCAAACGTGTTGTGAGGGTCTGCTGGGAACGTCTGGCTGAGTCCCCTGTCAGAGCGAGCTTCAACTCCCACCTTCAGCAGAGCTTCGAACATGTCCCGAGTGAGGCGGGGGACATTGAGTCCGAATGGGCTGTGTTCCGTGCCTCTATTGCTGAGGCGGCCAGCCGGAGCTGTGGCTGCAAGGTCGTTGGTGCCTGTCGTGGCGGTAATCCCAGGACTCGTTGGTGGACACCAGCAGTGAGGGATGCCGTCAAGCTGAAGAAGGAGTCCTATCGGGCCTTCTTGGCCTGTGGGACTCTGGAGGCAGCTGATGGGCACCGACGGGCTAAGCGGCATGCGGCTTCGGCTGTTGCCGAGGCAAAAACTCGGGCATGGGAGGAGTTCGGCGAGGCCATGGAGAAAGACTTCCGGACGGCTTCGAGGAGATTCTGGTCCACCATCCGGCGGCTCAGGAGGGGGAAGCAGTGCTCCATCAATACTGTGTACAGTGGAGGTGGGGAGCTGCTGACCTCAACTCGGGACGTTGTGGGTCGGTGGAGGGAATACTTCGAAGACCTCCTACCAACACTTCTTCCCATGAGGGAGCAGAGCTGGTGGACTCAGGGGTGGACTGTCCTATCTCTGGGGCTGAAGTCGCTGAGGTGGTCAAAAAGCTCCTTGGCGGCAAGGCCCCGGGGGTGGATGAGATCCGCCCGGAGTTCCTTAAGGCTCTGGATGCTATGGGGCTGTCCTGGCTGACACGCCTCTGCAGCATCACGTGGACATCGGGGGCAGTACCGCTGGATTGGCAGACTGGGGTGGTGGTCCCTCTTTTTAAGAAGGGGGACCGGAGGGTGTGTTCCAATTACAGGGGAATCACACTCCTCAGCCTCCCTGGTAAGGTCTATTCAGGGGTCCTGGAGAGGCGGGTCCGCCGGATAGTCGAATCCCGGATTGAGGAGGAGCAGTGTGGTTTTCATCCTGGTCGCGGAACAGTGGACCAGCTCTATACCCTCTCTGGGGTCCTGGAGGGGGCATGGGAGTTTGCCCAACCAGTCTACATGTGCTTTGTGGACCTGGAGAAGGCATTCGACCGTGTCCCCCGGGGGCTCCTGTGGGGGGTACTCCGGGAGTATGGGGTACCGGACCCCCTTGTACGAGCTGTCCGGTCCCTGTACGACAGGTGTCAGAGCTTGGTCCGCATTGCCGGTAGTAAGTCGGATTCGTTTCCAGTGAGGGTTGGACTCCGCCAAGGCTGCCCTTTATCACCGATTCTGTTCATAACTTATATGGACAGAATTTCTAGGCGCAGCCGAGGGGTTGAGGGGATCCGACTTGGTGGCCTCAGGATTGGGTCCCTGCTTTTTGCGGATGACGTGGTCCTGTTGGCTTCGTCTGGTCGTGATCTCCAGCTCTCGCTTGAGCGATTCGCAGCCGAGTGTGAAGCGGCTGGGATGAGAATCAGCACCTCAAAATCTGAGACCATGGTCCTCAGCCGGAATAGGGTGGATTGCCCTCTCCGGGTCGGGAGTCAGGTCCTGCCTCAAGTGGAGGAGTTTAAATATCTCGGGGTCTTGTTCATGAGTGAGGGAAGGATGGAGCTTGAGATCGACAGACGGATCGGTGCGGCGTCTGCAGTAATGCGGGCTCTGCGCCGGTCTGTTGTGGTGAAGAAGGAGCTGAGCCAGAAGGCGAAGCTCTCGATTTATCAGTCGATCTACGTTCCTACCCTCACCTATGGTCATGAGCTGTGGGTCGTGACCGAAAGAACGAGATCTCGTATACAGGCGGCTGAAATGAGTTTCCTCCGCAGGGTGGCCGGGCTCTCCCTTAGAGATAGGGTGAGGAGCTCGGTCATCCGGGAGGGGCTCAGAGTAGAGCCGCTGCTCCTTCCCATCGAGAGGAACCAGTTGAGGTGGCTCGGGCATCTGGTCAGGATGCCTCCTGGACGCCTCCCTGGTGAGGTGTTCCAGGCACGTCCCTCTGGGAGGAGACCCCGGGGAAGACCCAGGACACGCTGGAGGGATTACATCTCTCGGCTGGCCTGGGAACGCCTCGGGATCCCCCCCGCAGAGTTGGCAAATGTGGCTGGGGAGAGGGAAGTCTGGGCTTCCCTGCTTAGGCTGCTGCCCCCGCGACCCGACCCCGGATAAGCGGCAGAAGATGGATGGATGGATGGATGGAATATAATGCATAAATATGCAATAATTATATGATATACTGGTAAGCTCATACAATAGAAAAATGCTGAAATATAGACAAATAAATAAAATAAATAGTTAAATAAAAGAGATAAATAAAAAATAAAATGAATAAAAAAATATCAGCACTTGTTGTGCAATTAGTGTGTTGAGGTAGTGAGGTCACATGACTAAAAAGCTATTGAACTTTGAAATCTTAAAAAATTCATATAAAATAACCCGAGGTGAAAATGGAGAAAATAAAGGCTGTGCAACATGTGGCAGGACTAGCTGAACCATTAGGCAGTGTTTGAAGTGTGTAGGTCACATGACTAAAAAGCTATTGAACTTTGAAATCTTA
Organism: Telmatherina bonti; assembly: GCF_933228915.1. Classification (NCBI taxonomy): domain Eukaryota; kingdom Metazoa; phylum Chordata; class Actinopteri; order Atheriniformes; family Telmatherinidae; genus Telmatherina; species Telmatherina bonti. The sequence goes on along the minus strand of NC_136619.1, from coordinate 35,799,069 downwards.
AAAAATTCATATAAAATAACCCGAGGTGAAAATGGAGAAAATAAAGGCTGTGCAACATGTGGCAGGACTAGCTGAACCATTAGGCAGTGTTTAAAGCGTGTAGGTCACATGACTAAAAAGCAATTGAACTTTGAAATCTTAAAAAATTCATATAAAATACTACAGGATGAAAACAAGGAAAATAAAGGCTGTGCAACATGTGGCAGGACTAGCTGAACCATTAGGCAGTGTTTGAAGTGTGTAGGTCACATGACTAAAAAGCTATTGAACTTTGAAATCTTAAAAAATTCATATAAAATAACCCGAGGTGAAAATGGAGAAAATAAAGGCTGTGCAACATGTGGCAGGACTAGCTGAACCATTAGACAGTGTTTAAAGAGTGTAGGTCACATGACTAAAAAGCTATTGAACTTTGAAATCTTAAAAAATTCATATAAAATACTACAGGATGAAAACAAGGAAAATAAAGGCTGTGCAACATGTGGCAGGACTAGCGGAACCATTAGGCAGTGTTTGAAGTGTGTAGGTCACATGACTAAAAAGCTATTGAACTTTGAAATCTTAAAAAATTCATATAAAATAACACAGGATGAAAAGAAGGAAAATAAAGGCTGTGCAACATGTGGCAGGACTAGATGAGCAATTAGGCAGTGTTTGAAGTGTGTAGGTCACATGACTAAAAAGCTATTGAACTTTGAAATCTTAAAAAATTCATATAAAATAACACAGGATTAAAACAAGGAAAATAAAGGCTGTGCAACATGTGGCAGGACTAGATGAGCAATTAGGCAGTGTTTGAAGTGTGTAGGTCACATGACTAAAAAGCTATTGAACTTTGAAATCTTAAAAAATTCATATAAAATACTACAGGATGAAAACAAGGAAAATAAAGGCTGTGCAACATGTGGCAGGACTAGCTGAACCATTAGGCAGTGTTTGAAGTGTGTAGGTCACATGACTAAAAAGCTATTGAACTTTGAAATCTTAAAAAATTCATATAAAATACTACAGGATGAAAACAAGGAAAATAAAGGCTGTGCAACATGTGGCAGGACTAGCTGAACCATTAGGCAGTGTTTGAAGTGTGTAGGTCACATGACTAAAAAGCTATTGAACTTTGAAATCTTAAAAAATTCATATAAAATCCCACAAGATGAAAATGAGGAAAATAAAAGGCTGTGCAATGTGTGGCAGGACTGGACTAGTAATTAGGCAGTGATTTTAGGTGTGTAAGTCACATGAGTAAAAACCTATTGATGTTTGAATTGATTAAAAATTTATATAAAATAGGACTAGATGAAAATGGAGAAAATAAAGGCAGTGTAGCACTCACAGATAAATCGTAAACTGTTTAAAATTGTTTTGACATTCATAGCCCCAGTGGTTGCGGAGATAGTTGTTTAAATTCTGCCATGGTTAATTTGTTGACGGTCCCTAACTATCCGCCGGTGGTGAAGACCGCTGCGGTGAAATTTGCTGTCACAACCCCACGACAAAGCAGCTTAGGGTCGGCAATTCATTACGAGGAGACTGTGTGTTCAAATATAGATGGAAGGTATGAAGTTAAGAAGACCGTTGCATCGTGCATCTTAACCCCACGACGAGGTGGCTTCGGGTCGGGAGACTGGGTGTCCGAATATCTGTTGAATATCAAACATCAAACTAACTTTACCTCGGTCCTCATTAATGCGTATAATACAGAATCTCTGCTATAGGTTAAACTTTTACTTGCATAAATGATCAGGCAGGTAATTAATGTAATAAGTTTAGTTGGTGTGGTCTACTTTAATGTACTTATTTTGCGTTTCTGAGCATTTTGGAGAGTTTGCCCCAGTTATGTATGGGATCAGATAGCTCAAAATATTATAAAAGTGTTCAGTAGGCTCCAGTACATTCCATCACTCCAGCATAATTTGATATATTAACTGTCAGTGTAACCAACATTTATCTAACCTTTTAATATGACTTATTGTTTTTTCTGTGACAATTTTTACTTAATTGCAACCAAGTATACAAATGCTTTTTGCAAGAATAAGTCAACCTGTGGGATGGACAAACAATATGACAATGTAACTCTAAGCTGGATGCTAGATGGTTTATTATGATGTCAGGTGTTATCTTTCATATCAATGACGCACAAGAAAAAGCTTAAAGAGAGCAATGCTGCACTGTGTCACATTAGCTATGTCTTTGCATAGCAATGTATTGTAATCCTGATGCGAGCGACTCAGTTTCCATTTCGTGTGTAACATGGCTTTACCTTGATGTGGACCCAAAGCTGAACAAGCAGTGTGTGTTCCTGCACTCTGGATGCAAAGCTTTAGAGAGAAGTATAAGAAAAGCATGTGTGTATTTTCAATAGGTGCTTGAATTGTTTTTCTAAGATCTCCAGTTCTATCTTTAATTCTTGTTTGTTTCTGCTTTTACAGTGAATGGTGTTAAGTGTTCCAGTGACAGAGTGAATGTGGCAATGCAAGACCTGCCCTTCAGTTTTTCCAAGTAGGTCCCAAATTCTGAAGCACTATCGGGTCAAACATACACACTATGGGAAAAACATTCGGATTCCATGTGTTCATGTAGGTTGCCCATGCAGTTTTAGAACATGGAATGCATTGTTAATTCATTTGAATAGATGCCATGTTATTAAAACTAATCGTCATCAGTCAGTAAAATGCACATTTAGTTGCCATCTTTGTTCTTGTGAGGATCTTGTGTCTGAAAGGGATTACTGGACCCATGTCAACGCACATTTGAAGAAAAATGAGGTTGTAACATGTATGTTCTTGGATTGCAAATTTCAAACAAACATCTTAGGATCTTTTAAATCCCACAAGAGCAGAAAACATAGGTCTTTCTCACCAAAAGATTTTAAACCAGGAATTGTAGTATCAGCCGTCCTTGCTACCCCAGAATCTGCTGACAATACATCTGATGATGACATTGGTGAGGATGCTCAACCAGATAGCACTGCTGGTTTTCTAAATGAACTCCCAAATGTAATTGAGCACAGTTTGGCAGCTGCTTTGTTAAAATTAGAGCATTTTTCCCACGTACCAAGCAGAGCTATCAATGACTTCTTAGTAGAACTTCAACATATAACTGGCTGTCTCTCCAAATCTCATGCTGAAGGTGTTCTATCGAACATTTTTCAGAAACACAAGTTCCAAGTTGACAGAGCAATCATAGATGAAATAGTGTCTTCTCTGTTTTCTGGAAATCCTCTAAATAAGGCCATAGAGAAGGATGGACCTTTAAGTTCAGCATATCAACGTAAGCAATATTACAAGTCAAAATTTAAAGTTGTTGAACCAGTTGAATATATATTGGATGCGAAAGAAAACAAAACATTCCAGTATGTCCCCATCCTAGAATCCCTTCAAGTACTGCTGAGTAGGAAAGATATTGTGGACAAGATAGTTAGTAATCACGAAACACAAAGCGAGACAGAGACCGTAAAAAGTACTGTGTATAGGTCTTATAAGGATGGTCTACATTGTAAGGAAAACAGTTTGCTGTCAGGGGAAGACCTAAGTTTATTCATAACGTTGTATGCTGATGACTTTGAGGTCTGTAACCCTTTGGGCACTTCCCGCAAAACCCACAAACTTTTTGCTGTTTATTGGGTACTGAGTAACCTTCCACCAGGGTCTCATTCTAGTTTGTCCTATATATATATATATATATATATATATATATATATATATATATATATATATATATATATATATATATATATATATATATATATATCCATCCCTTTCTTTCTGCATATCTTATGTCCCCTTCCATCCATCTCTTTCCTCCTCAGCCTCCTGTCTTTTCTTTGTATCCATTTCATCTGCTCTTCCTCACTTCCCTTCTTCATCTCTAATCTTATCTCTTATTTCTGCTCCCTTCCTCTTTTCTCTTTCCTCTTCCTTTCTTACTGCTAAAAAAAACCCTGTTTTGTATCCTTTGGTCACTAAAAAGATTTTTTTTTTATATTTCATTTAAGTAAATAAAGGAAATTAAATGAACATTATGGAAATGTTATTTAAAAGTTTAAAAAATTAATATATGGAAACCCTGGAGAGCACTCCTTTTCAATTCTGTTTTTAGCTTGTAACGCACTTCATAACTCTGACATTGTCTTGTGTTCTCTTGGCCTATGAATGTTGTACGCTGTGTTTCACCTCCTTTGTCTGAGGAAATGGTGATGGGATTAGAAACATGCACTCATGACTGTAATGAAAGGAATGGAAGGACTGTGTTGGGCAGCACTAGAAGACTAATTGATATAAATTTTCTGATACTAATATGCATGCAAACCCCTGTACACACTAATTGGTGTTTTTTTCCTTTTTGTTGTTACTGGAATTCAATTTCTTGTACTCGTTTGAAAGTTGATGTTGGGGTGGCTTTTGTTGTCGTTTTTGTTAACTGTTCAGTTTCTGAAAAGTATTTGTAAAAGTTCTGATTTTGTAATTAACAAAATCTCTTTTAAAACTGATTCTAATTACATTTTCTTATTTGTTCCTAACAGTCAGTGAAGTGAGACCATGACAACTCAAGCTATACTCAGAGTTATCCTTGGACCAGAAAGTAGTCAGAGGGTTATGTTTTCTGCTGGTCTGCCTTCAACTGTGGCTGAACTTGAGACTCATATAAAGACTCAGTGTAAAATAATGGAACCCTTCCGACTGCAGTTCATGGAACTTCAATGGAAGAAATACAAGACAAAGCTACACTCAAAGTTGTATACATATCCTGCCAACCTCAAGACCAAGGGGAACACAGCATCTCCTTTTCATCAACTCGTGCTCCAGATGACACCTCATCCTGCTCTGGTGACAGTACTGTGATCCTTTCATCTCCAGAGTCAACATCTTCACGGTCATCATGGCCAGATTTGTTCTGTGTTCCCCGTTTCACATATGATGCAGAAATTAAGCTTCAGAAGGCCCACGTAGCTTTCAAAGAAAATGGCATTCTGCTGATCCCAGATCCAAAACTGAAGTCTGACATACTGGAGGGGTTGATCCAGGAGATTGTCAAGCACACAGTCTATCTTACAGACAGTAAGTTTGACGAAGTTGCAGAGGCACTCATCCTGAAGCATCCATGTTTAACAGAAAAAGGCTCACCCACTGGCTATGAAGGATGGAAGATGAGCCTCAAATACAAGTTGTCAAACTACCGCACACATCTCCGGAAAGTTGGATGTCCTGAAGTATGTGTGAACTCTTTGAAAAATAAACCAGCTGAGAGACGTTCCCCTGCTTTTGATGTTAAGAGACCTAAGAGGGGTGAAGTGGAATACTGTCCCTCTTTTCCACTAGGAGAAAGTTCCCAGTCCCTTGAGAAGATGAGGGTCGAACTTCTTTCAGATGTCAAGAAGCACAACGATAGGGAAACAGTTAGGGCTAAAATGGACAGAACATTTGCATTAAGAAGACAAGAAGTAGTTTGTGATGCCCCCATGATCTGTGATGTGCAAGAGAGATGGCCAGCTCTTTTTGATCCAATGGAGGTAATTTAAAAATGATGCAATGACTAGTTGCCTCTTAGATATATTGTTAATATGTAAAAGTAATGCTCATGTGTTTCCAAGTATTCAATAATAGCTTATGGTGGGCAGGTGTAGTTTTGATGCTCAAAATGTCTTCTAAAATCTCTTGGGTGTGCTGTTTGTTAAAAAACAATATTTACATGTCTTTTTCAGATCAATGCAGAGTTTAAATGCATCACAACCATGCCACTCCAATCAAGGTTTCTGTCGCAGCTGGACATTCTGTCTGATGGTCTCCTGAGAGTGTTTGCAAAGCGGTCAGGGAAGCAGGGCAAAAAGCTGAAAGACATAGCTGCCATGATGACAGTAAGAACTTTTAAATTGTTTAACCATTACGTGTACATGCATTGCATTAACTCAGCTTGGCTGATCTTCCTTTGTCTGGGAGTTCTTATTCTACTCAATCTATCCCAGTCATTTTTATCATGCACAGTGTGCTCAGTGTGTGCATGATAAAAATATGACAAATGGACTAATGTACCTCTTTTTTTTTTTTTATATAATTTTTTGAGATGATCTAAAATTCAGTACCTAAGGGTCAGATGTAAATTGGTCGTTTTGATGTTGTTTTGTAGATGTTTGTGTCACATACTGACTTTTTAAAAGTTTTGTCCTTGATGACTTTCTTCCATGCCACTGAATTTGAGTTCAGATTTTTTCTAATCAAATATCTCTATTTTCTTTGTATGTCTTAAGGAGGACATTGATGCCGGAAGGGAGTCCCTCATCAATGGACTCTGCATCTATCTAGATGAGAATCCCGATCTCTTGGTGCAGGAGTACATGGTGAGTGTTTTGTGAGCAGATTGTGGCTTTGCTGCATATAAAAGTGAATCCAGTTAACTCTGGAAATACCTGCTTGGACTGTTTAGGTCCATTGTCCTCTTTATGACCTTGACAAAGTGGTTCCAGAGATTTAAGAAAATAGTACAGTCAGGTGAAAACATTTTGTTTTTCTTATATTAGGGGTTACACCAGTGTGAAACCGCTTCAAATTTGTGATTATAGTGAAAGTAGAAAAATTCCAGCATCTTCCTACACTGCACTGACCCTCACCTGCAGAACCACCTTGGGGATCCACTGAATGTGGAAGCACCGCTTGACACCACACATCACCACTATAAAGAAATAAAGAGCAGCATTTGAAACGCGGTCAAACTGTTTCGGGTTATTTATTTTGTTGGTTTATTGTTCACTTTAAAGCGGTTTTATAAAGCATTTTAAGTAGGGCTCCAGCAACTATGATGCACGATCACATAATCCTCATGACCGCAACAGACCGCTCTGAAACTCTACAGGTCAAACAGCGTGCCGGGCGTAAAGCTTGGGCTGCTCCGCTTTCACAATGCATTTGTGTTCAGTGGATTCCCAGGGTTAAGACTGGTGTACAGCTATGAAATAGGTCCATGTTAATGATAAAAATCATCCAGGAACTCTTTCTTTCTGTCTTTCTCTCTCTCTTTTTTCTTTCTGTGTTTCTTTCTCCCTTTTTCTCTCTCTCTCTCTCTCTCTCTCAAAAATTGACCATCAATGCATCATAGAAGGGCATTCTTTTGCTGCAGTAATCTGTTTTGCTGATTACATGGGTTGAAATAGACTATAACATTAGAATGACTGCATTCAAAACAAAACACATCTTTTTTTAATTTTTTTTTTTAAGTTTCAAACTCTTTTGTCTTTAACCAGGACATGACTGAGGCCACTTCATTGAGAAAACGACAGTGGGAATCGACATCAAAAGAGATACTTCTGATGTTGGCATCATCATCGAGGGTGTGGTGGTTCTTCAAGGTCTGGACAATGTGGCCGTTGCAACAGCCTTGCTGTTTGGACTTTTTTACTCCTTGAACATGAGGTATCCATCACAGCTTCGCTACACTTTCGAAGTGATTCAAAAAGTTGTGATGGAGCTGGATGTGACTAAACTCTCAAGGAAAGCCCAAAGCTTAAAGACAAAACTACTCCAGTAAGGTGAGCTCGCTGTTGTACATGTGAGAAAGGACATTTAAAGTTCAGACTTGCTCTCCTGTAATTTGGAGGTTCAATTTCCAGGTGAATAATCGACATCCCACAACAAAAAGAAGTGTCATCTGTTCATACTTCTTCTTAAGCAAGTGTTTACTCCTCAACTGCCATATGGATGGAGCAAGTTTTTACCCGGTTCCTCTCCATTACATGTTCTGATTGGCAGCATTCTTCAGTTTCTATTTGTCTTTTACAGATTAAAGGATGGGGAACTGTGTACAGTCTAAGTAGTGTCATCAGGGCCATTTTAAACCAGATGTTTGCTTTAATTCACATAGACTAAAGAATTTTCAAAACTCCTTCCAAGAATGTCAATCAGACATAGCTATTGAAGGGATTGTTTTTCTTGGTGTACATGCCCTTCATGTGGGTAAGATGGGAAAGTTATATTTGTTAATTTTTAAGCTACTGTATAATTAATGAAACTTACACCTTGTGTAGGTAAAGTCAGGTTCAGCCACTGTTCCAATTCCCACAGTGATATTCCATTAGATTTTAATACAGTTCTTATGCACATGGTAAATTCATGGCCAGACTGAAGGAAGTGCAACAGTTTTGAAATAATTTCTGTTAATTGTATAAGTGGCACTTATTTTTAGTTAATCAGATTTTTTTCTCCACATATTTTAAATTCTCGGAGACAAAAAAAAAAAAAAAGAGATTTTTTATATTATATTGTAATTTTGTATTTGGGGTCTGAAGATTTCATATAGACATTTTGTTATTTTAATTCAGTTGCCATGAATAGTTGTGAATACTTCTAACAATACTGTTGAACAGCAATTTCACAATAAAGTGACTTGGGATATCTGAAAATCATTGTGTTTTTCTTAATCTTGTGGCTCTTCAATAAACAGTTTGACATGCAACTCTATTTTTATTAATTGGTGTACATATTGGTAATGCTAATGATTAGGAGAAAGTTATTAGACATTGCAATAAATTCTGACGAGAATGGCAATTGTAACTAATATTTTTTTGCATTTTAAATTAGTTCAATAGTTATTGAATTGTTTAGTTACAATTGTCCGTTCATTTAATCTTGAAAATAGAGGCTTTGAACATAGTGTTTGTATTGTTCACTTCCAAAATGGTTTCCTTTAATCTTTTGCAAAAGGAAAGGAAACATTTGTTTGCAGTGATTATATTGATAAAATTTGAAAAATTGGACATTATTTGTTACTGATTAGTATTACTGTACTGCAGTCATTACAGTTCAATTCTTTCCCTGTCACTGCAATTGAAATGACACATTTTGTTTTTAAAGGAAATAGTAAAATTGTATAATTGACATTAGAATATAATACTTACATGCAATATAAAAAAAAACATGTATTTAATTAACCAAATAGTATTGGCATAACATGATATAAGAGTGTCAAAGTAAAGTGATAAAATTGTGAAAGATTAAATGGTTCCAAGAGCTTAAATTACTTGATAAATACACATTTTAATCACTTTGTATCAACACAAAATACACAGGTTTATTCAACATGAATAACTTGTGTTAAATGAACTCAATTTTTTAAGTTGCTGCCAAACCAAAACATTTATGTGCAACCAATGTCCACTATTGAATTAAGTAAATCCAACATGTTCTTTTTTTCATGTTTCATTTCTTAAGAACAAATCCAATGGTGTCGCTGTGCATGAAAAGTAAGAAAAAAACCATCAAAGGATTATATGAAGGTGATGTGACTGGAAACAGAGGGGTGACACAAGTGTACTGGAGAGACTGGAAGATAACTGTGAGAACTGTGTCTATGATGAAGATTTTCAGCTTGCCAATTAATTCAGATAACACAAAAGCAATAAGTCTCTCAGCTTTAACAGAAGATAATGTTTCAAGCTTCAAGAAATAGTTCATTTTCTCCCAAAAACTATGCTGTGAAATGACATAAATAAAGATTTATGAGATGCTTTTTGTGAGGTGACAAATTAATCCATCTGTTTGAAAAGGTAGTGAACAAGCTGCGGGACAGTTAAGCAGGGAGCAGTGACAAAGGCTAAAAGCAAGCCGCAATTATGTAGAAACAGCTCTGTTTCTAAACATTGCCTGAGCATAACAGCACCTATAAGACGCATTTTGTAACTTTTTGACCAAGAAAATCCACACAGTGACATCTATCATGTGCATTTCTACAGGCCCTGCTACCCAGTAGCGTCTCGAGACTGAGAAAATGCACTATATAACTTTTACATTCAGGAGGCAACGTGATGTTGTGCTTGATGGTAAAATAAGAAACCGGCTGTGTTGAACAAGCAACATAGCTGATTCAGCAAAGAAACACAAAAAGATTAAAAGAAAAAAGAGACAAAACAAGAGTCGTTGTAAGATTGTCTTCTGCTGGTTGGAGAGAGCCAACAGCTCAGGGAGGATGCAAGATGGATAACAAATTAGCCGTCAATAGGCTGCGCGCGAAGGGGAAAAATGGCAAAAGTTCTGTAGTGTGTCTTTAAAAAATACAACTGTTGTTCCTTCTCTATAGACATAAAGCACTTTGGTTCAACTGTGATTGTTTTAAAGGTCTTTGTAACTAAATTGAGTTGAGCCAAGTTTTAGTATCTTACCTCGTGTTGCTTTTAAAATATCTGTGGTTAAGTACAAGAGACGATGTTGCATCAAAAGCATGTGTGATTTTGGTCACATCTGCAAGTCAGCTGCCAAAGGCCTTCTGCAAAAGCTATTGAGCTCAGCTCAATATTAAATAATCATTCATAAACTGGTGGTTCACAGGAGTGGCTTGTACTGACTCCCTGGTGGTGCTGGCTGCACACTTGTCCAACACTGCAGAAAAAAGCTCAGCCCTTGTGAGTGCACAAAAGTAACAGAATGCATTTATGCTTTGATTGGATTTATAAAGAAGTGCATACAATCACTGTAACAATGGTCAAATGTGACTGACAATGATTTTCTCTCCCACATTTAGCCATACATGGCTACATACACTAATCACCTTGGCTCCTCCAGCAGTTTACAAACACAATTGGCAGCATTTGCAGGTAGGGAGGTTGGGATTGCATCTATCTGGCTTGTATGGCAGTACATGCAGGTAGGCGGCTGGCAGCTTTTTATGAACTGGAGGCACATGCTTGTCTACTGCCTCCCCCAGTAAATGGAGGGGGTTGGCAGCGACAAAAAAGATAAATATCACAACTAAAGTTTGAGGAGAAGTGATTTTTGCTGAATTGTATTAGTATTCATGCAAATTTAAGAAATGGTGATCTATGTAACAGAACATTTTTTCTTACAGTTTCCACGGTTTTACTGGTGTTTTTTCATTTAGATTGAAGAACCAAAACAACATAAATAAAAATAATGTTTCATTTTGTCTTTTTATTTTATACTTCCGTATGCTATTACTGTCTGAGACATGCTTGCTAAATGAAACGAGTCACAGTGTGTGTGACTTTTTTCATGCTGCTCAGTAAGTTTGTTTACTGATTCCTTGCACACGTTGCGCTGAACGTCCACTGAAATAGATTTAATTAAATGTTAATCACATTCTGACCGAAACGAATTAGCTATCGAACCTCAGGTCTAATTAAATGAAAAGTCATCAACGGAGGAAACTCTAAGGAATCAAAAACATTTTTTTCCACTCGGAGGCAGCAAAAAAGAAGATGGAAACACATCAAAGACAAATTTCATTTCAAAACCAGCTTCTTGTGGCAAATGTGTTACAAATACTAAACTACACACCATCTGAGCTCCTTGTGTTTCTGTTCAATAACTATTTTCTTACTTATTTTTTCTCAGTTTTTTTTCTTTTATATTGTCACAGTGAATTTCTGAAAGCAATTTCTCGCCCTGATGCATGCTCCTCCATGCTCTCCAGACGTGTTGCTAATGGCGTCTGCTGACAGTTTTATGTTGAACAATGAGAATTTAGTTGTTGCTTTCAGTCGCTAGTTCTTATGAAGCACATGACCTCAAAGAAAAGCTCTACTCAGCACTCCCATGTGTGTTTTTGCCAAGGGAGCATATGACAATATGTTGGAGTGTTTGACAAATCTAACAAAGTTGAGGACACTGTACCAAAGTTCTACTTTATATAAACAGAATAAAGACTTTTAATTTGACAGATAATAGCACAGCTACATTTTATAGTTTCACAAAAACAATCCAAATAAATTGGAAAGGGCTTTTCTACTACCCATGTTCCAGCTTTAACATGTCTGAACTAATACACTTCCACCAAGGCTCAAAAGATTAAATCTTATGTTGATATAATATCAGACGTTATTTATGTATATGTTTATTTATTATCTGACCGTGAGCATTCTGGGATGTGATACATTTATAACGCGCTGCTTTGCAGTTATTCATTCTCCATTTTGTTTGTATTTATTGCAGTTTTTACAGAGAAGTTACAATTTTATAAGATTTTGCTAATTCAGGAGGAGATAGTCGTAAATAATAAACAACATGCATTTCATTTGAAGCACCATTATTGGCAAATTGTTCTATTTGGTCGCTTTTAAATCTCTCAAATTTAGCTAATACAGTTACACATAGCTGTAGCACATTACATGCAACATAAAAATGGGTCTTAGCTCACTTTGAAGCAAAGTTTGCAGTAGGAGACTAGTGCTTATCTAATACAATGCCACTTTTGAAGTGTATAATAAAAAATCCAAAACACAATTACAGTGGGGCAAAATGAGTTCTAGCTTGTAATTTAGTTTGTAAATTGGGGGATATATTGCCAGCAGCGACCATTATCAAGGGAAACAACATGGTAATTTTTATGCTTGGCAGCACAACTGGCAGGCATCTACATCTGCTGTTGATAAGTGATTGTAGGCGTTTCATTAAGTCACTCTTGTAATGCACATGTGAGAAATGCCTGCGGGGGTCTTAGATAGAGGAGGCTGGTTTGGAGGTGGTACAATGTGACTGACGGGGACAAGATTTTAATGACAGTAGACATTTTGGGTACAAGGCTCGGTGCTAATATCATACAACTTAGAAAATGATGTTTGATGTACAACAGTTAAAATCTATACATGTAATACATATCAGTGTAAAAAATGAAAATGATGAAAAAAGGAACTTTTAAAGAAAAAAATTCTCACAAATGATCAATGTAGAAGTGATTTCAAATTAGTTCCAATTTGTAAAATATTTGCAACTAAAGCCTGAATGTTTTGTAAAACTAAATATCTAATTAGAGTATTGTATTGCCTCACAGTGCATTCACCACAGAGTCTACTGTAACTCCTGAAGACCATGCCGAAGCGTAAAGTAGGACCAGAATACATCTGTGATATGTTCAGAGAATATAACCAAAGCAGAGGTCTTCAATCCAAAGAATCAGGTGAACTAGTTCAACTTTATTCAATTCAACTTTATTTGTATAGCGCCACTTCACAACAATGTTGTCACAGGGCACTTAACATCCACAAATCAACATACACATCATCTCAAGCCAATTCATGCATATCCTATAATAGAAACCAGACCAGAGTCCAGACCAGAGTCCAGAATAAACATGGAGATGCAGCATTCAGTTGTTATGCTGCAAACAAGAAACAAACTCCCAGTGGAGATTAAACTCACCAAATGTCGACGCTTTTAAATCCAGGTTTAAAACATTTCTCTTTTTAAGGGGCCTATGCATGAAATCTGCACAACAACTTTTAATTAATTATTCTTTTAATTATTTTAATATAATTTATGATTTATAGTTATTTTTTTATGCTTCTTTTTTTTCTTACACCTGCTGTAATGCTTTTAATGTGTCATGTAAGGCACTTGGAATTGTCTTGTCATAAAAAGTGCTATTCAAATAAACTTGCCTTGCCTAAAATACCTGAAACTAGTGAAAAAATAAGCTAATTAGAAGCACTCAGAGAACACAGACCTCCGCCAAGCTATTGGGTTTTCTTTTTTTTTTTTTTTTTTTTGAGTTAGGAGCTCTAACAGTAAAATGACCCCATTCCCTTCCTCCCCATGTTTTTTCTTTTTTTTTTTTTTTAAATCTAGATTCAGGCAGTGAGCAAGATCACCCCAAAAATGTAACCACTTGTTCTGTATTCACGTTGAATGCATTAGGTCTGAACATTTAGCTGAAGGTGAAGAGCACCGAAAAACAGCTTGAAGAATAATTTGTGCCTGTGTGGATGCAAAATAAGTAAAACCTTTTAGCATCTTTAACATTAGCAAGTCACAGAATAAAATCCACATTTACACATTTAACCACGTTACGTAAGATTAAGCCAAATTACTTTAAATGCGTCTAAGAAGGTGGTAAGGTTTTTTTTTTTAATAATTAAAATAAAAGTTGTTAAGATAATGTTTAGCTTATTATTATTATTGTTAATAATAATAATAATAATAATAATAATAATAATAATAATAATAATAATAATAATAATAATAATAATTTCTAATTAAAAAAAAAACTTTTTCCAAAGAACAAATATTGGTTACAACAATCAAAACAAGCTTAAGTTCAAAAAGGTCCAAAACTTCTTTATGAAGGAAACCGTAACACTTTCACAGCATGAAATAAAAAAAATAAAAAACATTGTAATACACATTATATTCCATTACAATTCAATTTAAACAGTACAGAGTGGTAATACACACAATAAATCAAAATATACAATATACATTGCTTTTAAAAGCATTATCATGCTAACATGTCCATTCAAAGACAGGGCACATGTGACTGTTAACATCTTTCCAATTGTTCTTAAGTAGAAAATCTATATTTAAACTTGATGATTTGTAAATAAATATTATTTCCCTAAACCATAAATGCACATCCAAAATGCCATTTATACATTTTAGACGTTCACATTTTGCAAGCAAACAATGATAATCATCATAATGTTGGACTGCATTTATGTCACCCTTGTAAAGGCTCCCAAAGCTCTTTACATTAAATCCATCATTCATTCACTCCACATTCACACACACAGGTGGTAAGCTACATGTGTAGCCACAGCTGCCCTGGGGCAGACTGATGGCTTGCAGCTGCTAATCTGCACCACCAAACATTTGTTCACTTTCATGGACTAATGTTGCTGAGGCAAGGTGGGTGAAGTTGTCAGAGGAAACAGCTGTAGAATGACCAGGAAGGAGCGCAGGTTCAAGCTGTCAACCCTCTGGTTATCTACCACCTGGGCTGCTGCTGCCTAAAATACAACAATACCGTCACTTACAGACACACTGGTGATAAAAAATACATGTAAATGTGGACACATTGCACATACATAACAATATTGATTATCTGCTTTGTGGAATTTGTGACTTTTGTTTACCAAATGGTTAATTGAAAAGATAGATAGATAGTTTTTTTTTAAACATGTAGGTTCCAGTCTGTGCAATTTGATGTGTTATTAAATTACAAGTTTAAGTAATGGCAAAGACCCTTCTTAAATGTTTGCCTACCGGTAAAAAACAAGTGCTTTTTGTCATTTGTCATTAATTAAACTTGTAATTTAATAACGCATCAAAATATGAAATCATCTAATTATGATTGTAGTTATTTTATTAGTTAATTTATTTTGAAAATATTGAAAATCTTACATACTCCACCTTTAAGGAATTTCTTTATTTTGTAGGGCTAAAAGATTAGCTTAGAACTGATGTCTCAGATTATCAGCATCACGGAACAAAGAACTTTTCTAACTTAAATATCCTTGACTGATGGCATGGAAATAACTGGATCTAACCCAGCTTTATTCTGCGTCTGTCATGTCATGTCATACAAGAGATATTGTACATTTCTTAGTGGACATGAATATGTCAGTTATTTCTTGTTTACAAGGTTTCAGGTACATTTTAAAGAAAAAAGGTCATATTTAGTTGCGTAGTTTCCAGTCTCTGCTTTGTTACCTGCAGGTCATGTTTGGAGCGGACCCGAACAATGTGGCCTTAACGATTTTTCTTGACCACTGCCTCCATTTGTGTTCCAGCTTTAATTCACTGTGACAGTTTGTCATGGTGTAATGTGATGCGTTGTGTAGCACATGTGCTTTCCAAACAGCACCTCTCACCCTCTGACGGGGACACAAACACACACACACACACACTCATCACCTGAAGCATGGCTTGTCATGCTGCAGCCGACAAATCTAATGAGCACATTGATGGGACTGCTCATGTCTGAACTCCATAGAGCACATTCATGAATGAGTCTGCCTAAGTGAACACCATCAGATAAGCAGATGTGCAAATGTTTTTTTTTTCCCACAGAATAGTGCTGACAGAGAGCTCAGTGACAGGGTTGAAATGAACACAGTGTGTGTTATGTCCCCAACATACACTGTGCTGCACATACTGCCGATCCTGGCCTGAATATTTATAGTCTATCGTGTTCATCTGTGTATGTTTGTGTGTGTGTGTGAGTGGGAGAGTGGCTGTGGATCTAAGAGCCCTGCAGGGGTGTGAGGCAAGAAGCAGCAAGAGGCAGAAAATCCCCGCTGCCTTTGGATTAATGTCAGCAAACAGGAAATCAGGCCCCGTGCTCAATGGGCATGATGTGCACACTCCTGAAGTCAATCCTGCTGGATTATTTTGTTTCTGGAATGCGACCACACATAATTTCGTGGTATGTTATATCTAGAAAGTCTACACATATTGTTACATAACCTAAGACCTTTTGTTAACAAAAGTTGAGAAGTTGTGCTCAGTAAAAAACATAATGCATCTTTTTATTCTGACTAAAATACCAGCTAACTAAAACACTGAGTGAAATAAAGCTCTCTGAGAACACTGCTTGGCTGGAAGCCATTATTTGCTGGATTTTGTGTTTGTAGAACTCTCAACACTTTAAGCAAAGTCTACACACACAGACATAATTTTCAGGATAGCCTCAGTCAGATTATAAGGCTGTAATAAGACCACAAAGGCCAACAAAATGAAGAAAACCAAACTTATTACTTTGCCAAAATAACACAAATCAACAGCGACCAAGCCTTTTTCTCATCTGCATATCATTACCCCAAGTCTTGGCATTGTGGAGCGAAAACATTGGCATTGTAACAAGCTCACAACAGAAACTATTTATATATTCACACTTTTCCCTCCATGCATCTTTAGCTATTTACAGTTATGCTACTTTTAACTATCCATCCTCACAAAACTAACTTGGACTAGACTGTTTTTTCAGTCCCATTATATGTCAGAAACATCTTGGTTTTATTCCAGACATAGAGGACCACTGTTTTTTCTTTCTTTTTTTTTTTTTCTGACAGACCGACAATATTCTTGTCAATTGCTGATCCTTGGCTGCTGCTGATTGGACATTGTCATCAATTTAAGCTACCTGACCGATGTAACGGTAGACAAGAAATAACTTTATTGTAATTTCTGAGTCAAAATAAAGATGTAGTGATAGCAATCTTCATTTATAACAAAATTGTGATAACTAGTTGTGTTGTCTTTGGATTTACCATATAGAATCTGAATTAAAAATACATTTTGCAGATGGATTATAAGTATCCTAGAAAGGAGATTGATACTTGGAAACTTCCCATATATCACCCAAAAGATAAGCTATCAATCACAATTTACTCCACAGTTACCATTCAAATTGTTGGCAAAATAAGTGATAGTGCTCGGGGAATCAGGTGATATAGCAGGGTTTAAAACTTTAGATTAGTTGATAAGGTTCATGCACATCTCTGCAAACTGTTGTCAGTGAATACTATAGTTACATTTGCAAATGCAAGTAAAAAGTGTACGTGAAATTAAAACTATACAAGCAATCAAGTATCAATACGATGGACTGCAGTGGAGTAAAAAAGTAATTTGCATTTAGTTTGGTTATTTAAGAATTGATTGTTTTTGTCTAAATTAAAGATCCTGCACTCTCTGAGCTAAACAGGAAAAGGTCCAACCAGTGTGGGAGACGGTTATCATCACAAGATATCATTTTGGTTTGGATAGGTTGCATTAACGATCATACCGTAGCTACCTGGCATGTTTATTTAGGCACCATCAGTGTTAAATAATGGCACAAGTTCGCTTATTTCAGCAAAAATATTTCAGTTAGTATTCAGCAGCATTTCCCTAATAAACATAAATGTATTATAACTAGTTGAATTCTGAGTTGAATATGATGCACAGAATCTCAACTTCTGAGGTTGTGCTGAGGTAAGTCATTTAATCAGATTTTTACCGGCAGAGAAATTACACTGATTTGCATTGCAGTCCTT
Source organism: Telmatherina bonti (assembly GCF_933228915.1). Classification (NCBI taxonomy): domain Eukaryota; kingdom Metazoa; phylum Chordata; class Actinopteri; order Atheriniformes; family Telmatherinidae; genus Telmatherina; species Telmatherina bonti. The sequence goes on along the minus strand of NC_136619.1, from coordinate 35,781,323 downwards.
AACAGAATGTGGCAAGCATGCAAATATTCAGCTCTGTAGACATTTGTTTATGTTGCAAAAACTCTGTCTTATGATTTAAAACTTGTAAAGATGTGTGTCCCAGTTTTACCCATCAGAATATCACCACATGCAGGTTTTGTGGGTCATGGCTGTTCATCATGTGTCTTGTTCTCCAAAAAGCTACACAAACACTGCCATGATAACAAATAACATCTGAAAGCCTCAGCAAAGGACGGTCAAAGTCATGTCCGTTTCCATATTGGAAACATCTCTGTTTCTTGACCTGTTTCCTTTAGAAGTGTTAAAGACGACTGGTCTATGAAGTGCTTGTCGGTGCTTTGATGGTGTCAGATTAAAGCTCTTTTGAAACACAGACTTGAATAGTTAAGTGAGACTGTTATCAAGAACACTTTGGTGCCAGAAAGAATATTCTCATGGGAGGAAAAGCTTTAATGTGATCTGTGGTAATCATGCAGGTCTATCTGACAAAAAAATAAATAAAAGAGGTTTAGCAAAAGTCTTCTTCCTGTAGCACATGCAGTGTTTTGTTTTCTTTTGAGTTATTTTGTACCACTTGTTAACTTTTTAAAATGTCATTACATATAAAATATACGAAATTAATATGTTTTAACTTAACATTTAGAGTGGTTGTAGCACTGAAAGCATCTTTGAAAACAGAATAATCAGAAGAATTAAGATCTTTTCTGCAGATCAGTTCTGCTAAAAACAAGAGTTAATTTATTAACAACTTGTTAAGCATCCCTTGTTCAGTTGGAGATTCCCAAGCAAAATGGCAAGAAAAAATAAGAAATATGCATATGAAATCAGATGCATTTTCATGGAAGCCTGCAGGTCTGAAGAGCAGGGAAGGTAACAAGTAATGAGAAGCTGCTATGTCTCATTTCCCCCACTTGATTCAGCAATAATAGTTCTTGCTGCTGATGTACTCTTCACCCGTATGGCCTCTTGAAGAATTTGTTCCAGTCTGAGGTGCAGACATTATTGTTCCAGCCATGTGGAAAAAAACTTCCATTATGTCCTTCCTTGCAAAGGGCTAGCTAGACATAAAGGCATGTACTAAAACTCCGTACAATAATGCATAAACAAGCTTGTGTTGAAAGCTGTAAAATAAGCATATTTTAGTCAATGAGAGTTTAGTCAAACAAAGAGAACACCTCTGGTTGCTTAGGGCTCTGTCTGTAGTGTTTAAACCTAAAAACGGCCTCATTTCAGTAAATACCCGACCCTGTCCTCATTTATTCACTTATTATTCAGATATTCAAACATCTATATTATTGACCAACACAACATGCTATTATAACTAGTTGTGAAGGTCGTAGAAAGTGAGATACAGCGTTTTATTAATGTTTTTCTTTCCAAGAACACATCTTTCTTTGACTAAGCCATTACTTTTATCACAATCTTTCTTATGTTGTCATGTGTTTCGTGAAGCAATCGCCAGCACAGAGTCATATCTAACCTGTTTTGTGAGGAAAAAATGCAGCAACATAAGCTGTGTTAGTGTGAATGTTTTTCTCCCAATGGGACTGGTAAAAAGTCACTTTCTGAGCTCCCAGGAAGGACATAAAAATAGCCAGACCTTCCTGTGAATCTTATATACCTCCATTAGAGTAAAGAATTTATGAACAATTGTCATATCATTTAAAACATATGCTTTCATTAAACTGTCTCCCACCAGACTGCTGCTGACTTTTATTCGCCTTCTCCTGGTCTTTGTGGAAAATGGGCACCTAGCATAGAAATGTGGTGAGCTGTGGAGGTCCTTTTGCTCTCTCACTTAATCTAAAGCCCATAGGCAAGGTATGTGCTACTGTCATTGTTCCTTAATTAAAAAGATCAGTCAAATTCCAAATATTGATCCCAGGGAATAATGTGGAACCATCTTGGTCATCCTCCTAATTTGAATTAATACAACTGTGTCAATAAGATAAACTTCATCCCTTCTTCTACTATATTTCTGCCGGATGAAAGGGCTAGATGACTTTGCACATATTAAAAAAAGAAGTTTCAATTTGACTTGATCCTTTTGGGCAAGTAGTCAAATCTTATTCGATCTTTTACTTTAGCATCTGCACGAATGGCTAAATTTGGATCTCTAATCAGAATGCTATTAGTCAGATTGAAGAAATACATGTCAACATAACCACAATCACTGTAAGCCTAGAACCATATTTTTGTTTAGTTTTGATTTTTATTTTTTCGGTTTCCTGACAT
>NC_136619.1:35664088-35774088 GCF_933228915.1 Telmatherina bonti | reverse complement strand
TATTTCATATGCAAATGTTTCCAGCATGCCCTGAGATGGACAGGCGACATGTCCAGGGTGTATCCTGCCTCTTGTCCGAAGGCTACTGGGATAGGCGGCAGCTCCCCTTGCGACCCTTGATCGGGTTAAGTGGTTCAGATAATGAATGAACGAATGCGTAAATGTTTCCAGCACTCTATTTATTAATTGTTTAAACTCCCTTAAATATTGGAGGCTATATTTGGACACCCAGCATTACAGATGTGATGAATTAAAAGGTAAACCAATCTAAACAACCACAGATTTCGCTCTAAAACCCTAATAAGGGAATTAGATAAAAAGCACTCTGTATGTTTGTTGTAATTGCCTTGCGCCTTCTGCAGCTATGATTGCATACAGAATGTTTTCCTCTCCTATGAGACTATGGGAAAATCCTCAAATTATTTGGGTGGAGAATTACACAACAGCTGCTCAGTTTAAAGAGGATGCTTGTCTCTAATAGTGTGCATCTTAATAAGCACAAATAACTGTGCCACAGAACAGTTATTTTGCTAAATGTTTCACCCGAGAGGGGGTAGCCAACATAACATAAATGCTTTAGGAGGAAGGAGTTTGAATCTGAGTTAAGTCGACATAATAAATACAGCTACAGAGGAATGTCTGACTTTAACTAAATCCCAATAAGTAGTGATTGGTTATTTTTTAATGTAGGATGTGTCCGTCTGGTAATTATCGGTTTGCTTCAAACATGTCACCACTAACTTTTCTCATGTATATTTTTTTACCTCAATTTTTTGTTGATTTTTCAGTTTGAGCTGATTTACAGCTTAAATGAACTTGAATGTGACCCTTTCACAACTTGCTTTTATACGAAGCCACAGCAGATATAATTTAGTTTCAGTATTTTAATGTAAACTTTTCAAAGTAAAGCCTACTGAACACGTATGCAGCTCTTTCAAGCACAAATTAGATCTGATGCCTCCTCTGCAGGTCATCATCATCAGTCCAAACCATTTGTCTCTCAGTCTTGCAGCACTGCAGTTAAAATGACAATGTGTAATAAATGATCTATAGTCAGAAAAGCATTATTACTGTCACAAGTACAGTTTTTTTTTCTTTTTAAAATCAAGATGGAGCTGTGGGAAAGAGTGTATGGCTTTTTTTGTTTTGTTTTTTCTTTCTTTTCACACTCACAAGGCAGCACATGCTGCAGTTTTGTCACAGTTGGAGAATCTCATTAGTTATGATTTGGCATCTTTGCTGTGACGTGATACCTCAGTTTCACTTCCCATCTTGCAGCTTGTGTTCTGAATTCTGTGTTGTGTGTTCACTCAGTCTCACCTTTCAGAAAGGCTTCAGTCACTTATAAGTGTTGTTTGGTAGCATTGATTGTTCTGAAAAAAACTGAAAAATTGTGCTTTGGCTTGAGGTACTCCATCAGAATGACAGCCTAGAATGCTGATTAAATACACCAAAGGATAAACATCGTAATTCAGCATAATGAATGTGACCATGCTTTTTTTTTTTAACATGCAAATATATTCAAATTCAAACAACAGTTTATTTAATAACAAAGCAAAATGGAAATTAAAACATAGAAAACACGGCATTTCTTAAAGGATTATTTGTGTGTGTGAATCAGCCTGCTTGTGCACAGTGTTTTAGTGTGTACCGCATGTGTGTTTGTGTTTGCAAGGCTCAAAGTGAAATGCCTCTGAAGCGGTTTCTCCTAACAACCCTGGTGATTATCTCTAGCAGGATGCATCTTGCACAACCTCTGGGTGGGAAAGAAAAATATGCACAGAATCAATGTGGTGTTCGGGCAAATTACCCTATTTTGGAGGTGCCATTTTCTCCAGAATGATGACAGATCTCCATCCATTTCCTGTTTCTCTTTTTGTTTGCAGCGCTGCCAGTTCCAGGGAGAGGGATTGTCCCCCCCACATCTCTGGAAATTGCAGAAAACAAGCAAAACATTGTGACCGGTCAACGTGAGCATGAGCGGACACTGAAAAAGCAACAACTGGACGGGACTTTGAACACATTTGGACAAGAGGAGATGAACGCTGCTGTACTGTGTCAGTAAACAAACGCTCTAGGGTTCAGACTGGAGTTGACTAAAGAGTAAGTGGTGGCCCAAAATGATTGCCTTAATTACTACACATATATAGATGTATGAAGTGATGATACTAAGAGACTTATAAGAGTTTAGATATGTTTTTCTTTACATGTGAAAAAAAAGTGTCTTGTAAGGAACAGATGTGAATATTTTAATATGATAGAGATAATGTTTGCTTGTAATGTCGACATAATGTTTTAGTTGGGTCGGCTTTGTAGGTGTCATTGGTTACTAAATGGTGAGCTTGCTCTCTGCTTATATGCAGCCAGCACTACAATTTCCACTATTTTTATCTTGTTTCATATTGTCAAACCTAACAAGGCTGGCCTGAGTTGCTTCAGTCAAATTACTGGCAACAAAAGTCTTGATTCACATTCATGACACATGGAAATCCTCATTCAACAAGTGTTTAGAGGGTCGGGGAGAAATACGAGACATAAATTGACTGGCTCAATGCAACACACTGAAGTACATCAGAATAGTATCCTCTTACATTAAGATCCACTTACACTTAAGCAAAGATGTCAGGCCCATAAACACCCATCATAAAATATCTGCCACATTCACTTTCTATCACAGAGAAATGGCGGACGAAACTCGGCGGGCTTTCGCCATCCGGGAATTATCAACGTCAAGATGAAATACTGTAGGTTCTTTTCTCAGATGCAAATTTAGAGCTGACCAGCTGCTTTGTTGATATGTTTTCACTCTGAATTTAAATGTATGCAAAAGTAACATGGACGTGTGTTCTATATTTTTTTAAACCTAGCCTTGATAATTACATAACCAAAGGTGAAACCCTGAAATTATTGTATGTTGTGGACTTCTGGAAAATGTTGTGAAATAGATGCACACCGAATAGGAAAAAAAGAAATGTAAATATCAGACGTTTATACTTGTGTGTCCGAAGATGTGTTGCAGTTAGAGTAATTTGAGACTTTTTACTTTCTTTGACTGTTATGACCATCAACCATAACAATCTATGTTTGGTTTGTCCTCGCTGAAACAATCATGTTCCTCATATTGTTGCGAATGCTGCTCCATGACTCTCCACTGTAATGTTTTCTTTCTTTTTTTTTTTTTAGTCTGTTTTCCCATTTCCCCCATTCAAAGTACACATATTCATTTATATTGCACAGAGATATAAAGCTGCTGTTGTTTGTGCAGCTTTGTCAGAGAAGAATTGGATTTATTACGTTACTTTAGACCTGCGATGTTGCCTGTGAATGAAATGGTTAGAAATGTCCACTGATATACCAGTAGTAGTAGGTTAAATCTCATATTTTTTATGAAAAGTGTTTTATTTTCCTACATTTTCATTTGAAAATATCCTTTACATACTGTGTTTAGCTATAATGGACTTGAAAGCTTGAATTTAGAGTTTTAATTATGTCCTAGAGAAAATCCAAAGTTCACATTCATATTCTCTCCGAAAATTTATTTCTGTACTTACCTCATAAATTATATCCTTTCAGAAAAATGCTCACTGAATGTTCCATATTTTTCCTCAGTGTTGAAATAATTGTAACCGAGAAATGCTTTTTACATACATGTCAATAGTTATTCTCTAGAAATACTTTTAGGGGAAAAGGTTTTAATGGGATGCAGCACACTTAAATGTAACGTTTCTAGATATAGTTTTATCAAAACCTCCATTACACAGTTTAGGATTTAACAAATTTACAAGATGTAAATCCTAAAAAAAACTTGTATAACAATCAACGTAAGACAAGGAATAGCTAATCCAAAGAAAACTGAACATGAGAGCAGTGAGTCAAGGCAGTTCATAGTATCAAGTTGTAGCTAGTTGACAAGTATGAGCTGTTTTAACAAAGTTAGAATTAAGTACAAGTTTGGGGATACAAAAGTGATGAAGGAATGAAAATGAAAAAAAAAAGAAAACTCTTTTTTTTAATAATTCATGAAGATATGGAGCACAAAAAAGCTTGATTCTTATTATATTATTCTCACCACCTTATCAGCTTAATAGTTCAGCAGTGCAGGAAACATAAACCTGCCACCTCCTGTAATTAAACTTCTGACTGTGTACAGAGATTTAGTAAGACACAACTCGTGAGCTACGGAGGAGCTGGTAGGTAGATTTGGTAGCTCTAAGCGAAGTCTGACCAGACCAGCCACTAAGCCAACCTGTTTCTGGGTGGATTAACAACATATTTGCCAAACTAACAGGCAGCTATCCAACTCCTGGCAAAAATTAGAACAAGCATATCTCCCTTTAGGCTTGTTGAACCACTCCTCCCAGAGGAAATGAAAACTTAACCAGTGTGTTTTCACAAGTGTTTCTGTAACTCTGATCTTGTCAGATTACGAGCTTCAAGCACAGCTGTTCCACACCCACAGGGACTCCTTCAACTAAAGCATCATCAGCTCTGGTTTAGGGACTGTCGGAGGTTCATAGCCCAGGGATTTTAATCTGAACATTAGCCCACAGTGTGTTTGGAGGTCTCAGAGCTCTGACTACAGAGGTATCACACCAACAACAGTGTGTGGAAGCTGCCTACTGATATATTTATGAAGGACAAATTGATCAGAGACAGCTTGGTATCACCGCAGAAGACACAGGGCCAAAGAGTGATGTGCCTGCACCTTAGGGGATGCAACAAGTTTGGGATCGGTGTGAGAATTGATCCTCGAGGCTTTGAGGTATCCAATCAGGCAGAACAACCAATTTGTGCAGCTTATATCTGATTTCCTTCATCTATGAATTAAGATAATTTATGTGGTCGGAGGCTGCAGCTGCACCGATACCGGCCTCACTTACGTCTACTTTAATCAGGAGATCAGTGGTAACTTAGAGAGGGAGAGGCCATTTACAGTTCTGTAGATAAAGGCAACAGGGTAGCAAAAGCTGATAAGCAAATACTGAAGCAGACTCATTACTGCAGGTTGAAAAATAATTGTGAGCTGCACACATGCATTATATATATATATATATATATATATATATATATATATATATATATATATATATATATATATATATATATATATATATATATATATATAAAGGCAGAATTAACTGAAACTGCATGTGTAAGATATTCATTGAGGTCATATTTATACCATCCTGAAGTAAAAACATTAGATTTTATGTGTATCAGTCCTGCTATAAATAAAAAAAAAAACCCCAAAACAAAATAAACAAACAAAACAAGAAGAATTACCGAAGTTTTTTACAGGCTGTTAAGAGAAGACGTTTTCTGTGAAGGGACCTTAGATAAAAACCCTTCAGATCTAAAATTACAAGAAAAAAATCTGGTAGGGCTTTTTAATTGTCAAAGCCCACCATACCCAGCAGAAACTGCTTTTCTGTGAAGAAAACAATTTTTTTTTTTGGAATAAAGATGTCTGAGATTTCTCCGGGGCTCCAAATTTGAGAAACATTAAACCGAGAATTACTTCAGAGATCAATAAGAAAAGATTATCCCTGTCAAAAAGAAAAAAAGAGAGAGAGAAAGCCCTACATCCATGCAAACTGACAGCCCAGTATTAAGATTTCAGGATGCAGTGTCAGGCTACGTTCAGTGTTATTAGATTCAAATGACACAAAACATCCCTATGGTTTGTTTCCATAATATAAAAACGTTATTATGCTTCTGGACGCATCTATTAAGTTATTATAATTTAAAATAAAAATATAAATCTAAAACTTTACAGAAATGCAAAGCCACATGTATTTTCTTTTAAGGTAAGAAAAAAAGGGGAAAAAAACCCCAAAAAAACCCAAAACAAGACAAATTCTGTTTTATTTGTTATAAAGTGGCTAAATTGTTGGACTAAATAGACTTTTCTGCTGATAATATCTTGATAGTTTTCAGTATAGTTTATGTTTCCAAGAATTTTACACGACTTAAAAGAAGAAAAGAAAAATAAATAACCTGACTGAGCGGCATACCTTCACATTGTATCCAGGCAGTGTGCACACTCCTGTACAACTCGGTTTTGATATTACGTGCAACAGACACAACTGTACATAAACTACTGCATTAGTCTGTGGATAAGAGCTGGCATTTGCTGTAACAGCCTCAGTGTTAGATAACACCAGAGAACCGTTTTATGTCTTAATCTCCTTATGAACACGGTGCTGCAAGAAGGGTGCTGCAAAACTGTTGAACGGTGACGCACTTCTTATTTGTTGTGAAGCACTCGTGCAGGATATTACGTGACTGACTGGATTTCAGGTTGTTTTCCACCATCTGCATCCTGCAGAACAGTATTACTCGTGCTCTTTGCAGCAAATACAAATGATTGCGGCGTCCATAAAAGTCTAAGATAGCCGAATTTACGTTTCTTAAAAGGCTTGGGTTTGTTCAGTGCAATGTTAAAACTGTTGTAGTAGGATGAACATGGCACTTGATTTGAATCAAGCTGTTTAAAGTCGGATCAGATTATGAAACACCTTCTTTTAAATATTGTCATGTTGAAAAGCATTTATGCAAAAGAATCAATCAAATATGTTGTATTATTTCTGGATTATTGTGTATCAGAGCAGTAAGTTGCTCTTATGCAAGATCAAGAAGGTGACTTATTTCATGGAGTGTTAAATGTGACTTCTCTACTTATGTAATGACCCCAGGGTTGACAGTGTCGTGTTGGGAGTGGCTTGAAAACAAAAGTAACTATAAACACACACCCACATGCACTATGATGCGCCTGTCCTCAACAACAGCCAGTGAGTTCAGTGGTGTCAGAGTTTTCTTAAAGAATAACTTAAAAGTTATTATTTTGTTATGGGTTTTTGAAATGAATATGTGACTTAGAGGGTTTATTACATCAGCCCTCTTTCATCAGGCTGCACAATAATTTATATGTGAGCTTTACGAACAATGAAAACTGACATGAGGTTGAGTGAGGCATGACAAAAAGTTTGGATTATTTGAACTTTTCTACAAAATGCTCATCAACCCTGTGATTTGGTCATATATAATAATTAAACAAAAATTTACATATACAAATTATACATGTGTATGCCCTTAAACACACACACACAAATCTTTTAGTGTGTATTTTCTTTATGTTTTATTGATTTTGCAGCACGTTTATGAAGTCACTAATATGATTTAAAACTTGCAGATGTTTGTTTCATTTTACTTTTTTTATTTGTGGGAATTTTTTTGTAGCTACAATGCTTTGATTTCTCAGGGCTGCTGTAATTCTAGCATTGAAAACAAGACTGAGGGAAAATTAAATATGAAAATTAAATATGAACTTATTGTTTTTAGAAGCAGAGAGCATTACTGAATGATGAGAGTCTGTAATTGTGACTGTACGGACCAACTATAAGAGTGGTATTTGGCATGAAATATGTCGGTAAAAGATCTTTTTGTCATGTAATGAATTGCACTTGGTTAACTAATCTTTAGTAAATGTGGGCATCTCCTCTACGGTTGTTTCTAAGGATTGGAGTACTATGTATTTTTAAAAATTTGAAATGGGTAAAGGCTTTTATTTTGGTAGACATTTCTTATAAGTTTGCATTTAGTTTAAAAATAGTCAAAGAGACACAACTATCTTCAGATCCTTTTGTTTAAGTTTTCAGTCATTACTTCTGAAAAAGAGCAGAATGAAAGAGAGCCACTGTGTGTTTTAACGAAAACTACACAAACCAGACATCACGTACAGGAGAATATATTCAGGTTTTAATCTGAAAAGACAAAATGGTGTTGAATCAAATAATATTCAGGGGGTTTATATGAACTGGGTGCATTTGATATGATCAAAATATAATTAGAATCCAGCATATCTGTATTGGTTGTAATTCTCATAATCATCTCATCAGCAGAGAGATGAGCTGTTCTTCACACACTCACTGATGGATACTTCACTTATAGCAAATAAATATGTATTTTTATTTGTTTTGCTTTTTTTTTTTTTTTGTTTCTTCAGTGATGGTTGGTGCATTTGTTTCAATGTTACTCCTTAACTTACATGCACATTGATTCAAACTGTTCATTTGCTGCTGTCTCTCATAGCAACATGGGGATGTCATTATCGATCAGCAAATGGAAAAATGACGGTGACTATTAATGAACATGTAAAATATTGCTACGGTTCAGGTGTTTCGAAATATCCATGTGAGTTTTTGGCCAGCCTTGCTTTTATTCTGCATGATCCTTTGTTTTGAGAAATATGCATCCAAGCCCAAGGTATGTTTGTATTCTTTTCCTCTGAGGGTGCTCCGTTCCCCCCTCTCTCTGTATCTTCAGAACTTGTCACTTGTAACCTTAATTCTCTTGTTTTGTTCCCTTTGTTTTTTAAATTGATTTTATTTAAGTTTTTTTTGTTGTTGTTGTTGTTTGTTTTAGGTTTTTTGTTTGTTTCTTTTTTTTTTCTTTTGGGTAAACCTTCCAAACATATGGATTTTCTACATTCATAACATTTTGTAGACAGCAATATGAGATGTGATTGAAAATGGAATATGTGCAATGTTGATTAAAGAAAATATAATATATTCAATAAAAATCAGAAAAAAGAATCATTGTAAAATGTGCTCTTTTGAAACAAAATCCTGACAGTTTTATTTGTTTCATCCCGTGTGGCTATCGAGCTGCCATGCCTCATTGTTGATAGGTATGTTTTTTAATGTAAGCAGTAAATAGTGATAACTCTTCACTAATTTCTGTCTTTCTGTACACGTGTGTTTCCATTTCTCTCCACTTTCCTGTCACTTCCTGTGTTTACCTTCTCCTTTAGTTACCTCTGTCTGCTATCAGCTTCTTGTAGTTTTTATTAATGTCTTTATGGTCTTTGGTCTTCATATTTATCTGACCTGCTTTTAAATTCTGAGCCCTCACGGATCATGAGGTCTTCTGGTACCGGCTATTTAACTGTTTCTAAAGACAGGATTAAAACCTATATTGAGGCCTTGTTACGATCCTCTTCTGTCAAACAACCTCAGGGCTGCAGAAACTGTCAATTTTTCTGAAAAGTAAATCAAGACATAACTTTTTAAATTTAATTTAATTTAATTTCAGTTTATATTATTATTTTATTTAATTTTACTTTATCATTTAAAAATTTTTTTTTTATTCTTTTCCATCTTCAGGTCCAATTTTTCTAGTTTTTGTTTCTTTTTACTTCCAGTGCTTTCCTCACGAAAAGCTCTATTTAAATAAAATTTGATTTGCTTTGATTTATTCAGATCAAACGCTGACCAAAGAAATCTGTACAATTTGTACAATTGAAAGTTTTTTTTTTTTTTTTTTTTATAGCTGTTCCTATTTTCTAAACCTGTTTTTTGTGCAGCTTTATGCAGAAATGCTTCAACAAGTTAAATTACAATAACCGTGTTCATTCAGCTCCGTCAGCAGAGGCTGAGTATCACAGTGAAGGAAATTTTTTATCAGCACCAGCCCTTTATGGTGGTTGAGTTTGAAATTCAACGCTACAACCATTCATGTTCAACACTGTTTAAATATTTTACATGGGCCTGTTGTGGTGCAATTACTTGTCTCTTGGACAATTACCAGGTCATTCATCAAACTGCTGATAGATGCAGTGTGTGGTCATGTTTGTTTCTTGCTTCCTCACAGCAAATGTCCTACAAGTATACAGCAATATACTTAACTTAACTTAGATAAAACTTCAGCGGATCAGAAAGATAAACAGATATGGAAAATATCCTTATTTACGAAGCTCCAGAAACGTTCGACAGACTACAGGAATTTTTCATGGAATTCTTGTGTATGTTGACCTTAAAGGTTCCATATAAATTTCTGGGTTCAGGTCACATTTAGGAAAAGTAGACAAGGTTCACAAATTGCACTCACACACATGCACAATACAGCTACAGATTCTAACAAGAGTAAATGTCTGACACACCCAGAATAACTCATTCAGATGACTGCTTCATCCTCGTTGCATGAGAATGTGAAGAAGCAATGATCCAGAACATGTCAGTCTCTCTCTCAGTCTCTCTCTCGGTTTCTCCTTTCCAGGGGGGAATGGTGCAACTCTTTTTTCATCTGCTTGATACCTACTTCTATTATTTAGCTGTTTTATCAAAATATCACACAAAGTGTTTAACTTTAATCGAGACGTTAGGATGAATAAAATGTATTTATGCAGCATCCTGAGGAAACCATGAAAAGAAAACCTCCCAGAATGGACTGGAGCATCACAAACATGTTCATGGCTTAGGGCAAATAAGACTGTGGATCATTGCATGTGTTACTGTATTTCATGCTGCATTTTTATCTTCATTCACACAAACAGATCAAATGTATAATCACCAGATTATGTTTTTTTTTGCTTGGCCTTTTGCTTTATGTGCTGATAAATAAAACATTGGAATTAAAAGACTGAATTTAGACTTTTTGCAGATATAAACTTAACTAGTAAAGCAGGTCAGGGTGCTGTCACAGCATTGTCTCAACTTCACACATGTCAGTGTCTGCTCTTGTCTTCCTGGAAATGACCCCCATCACTCAGAGGTGTAAAATGACACCTGAGAGAGAACAATAACGTGGCACATGGTCAGAGGTTGCTCTCATTTAATCATGTCAACGAATTTGGCATTCACCGTCTTCCCTCTGCATGGAAATCCGATGCCACCGTGCTGTTGGCCTCTGAAACTCAATCATCCAAATCCCAAAAGAAAACCTGCTTGCTTCTCTTACAAACAACTCTGCCGTCATAAGGCCATGGATGGAAATGTTGTCAGCAATAACTGTTCTTGCTGCTGTGGACAAAATGCTTTTATACATCTACAGAGTTTTAGCAGATCTTCTGCCAGGCAAATGCAGCAAGATGCGGGGCAGTGACCCCCCCCCAGGGGAGCATTTACCAGCTCCTGCACTGAGATCCAGTGGTGCTGACCTTGGACTTACTCCCCTGGCATACTCCTTTCACTTCCTTTTCATTAATTTTGACAGTCTGTGACACAGACAGATGCTCTGTCTGGGATAGATAAGCTTTCTATGGCACTGCAGTTTCTATAAAAGATGATAAACTTAAATACTGAGAGCCAAACTTAAAGTACAGACAGATGGACAAACTGTTAGACCTAAAATGAGAGAAATTCAATGTATAACAATCCTGCTAAACAGATATATGAAAGATCAGGATGAGAGATGAAGATGTGTAAAACAAGACAAGAAACAGGAGTGCAGTCTTGAATCCGCTCGTATCAAACCATGAGTTCTTTTTTTTGTGTTTACGTCCAGCCAGCAGTTGTTTAAAGAAGAGGTTCAGTCAGCTTGTTAGATTTTAGAGAAGAGAGGAGAAATCACACCTTGGGCTGTCAGAAACAGCATCATTAATCTCATAAGACTCCTCAACTGTAAGTGTGAGTTCAGTCCAAATGTGTCACTTCTTCTTGCAGCTTTAGACACTTGTAGACTCAGTTTTGGTTTGCAACAGCTGTATCCACGTGTTACTTTATTTTTCATATTTTAAGTCGGATTTTTCACAAAATAGTTTTTAATTAATTTTAATTTACCTTTAACTCTCTAGAATAAATGGAGGCCATTGGTTGAAATAATCATGTTTTTTTTAACCCTGTAAAAGGTTTTTTGCTGTCCGTCTCTGGCAGTGAAAAGCCAAACAGGTGTGTTTTAACATCTTGTTCATCAATCCGCCGCAGGCTAAGGAGATTTCCTACACTATCTTTTCCAGGAAACCTGAGGCGGTCGCACAGCTGGATCGCCACTGAGCACTTTGTCACTCAGCCTTTCTGCAAGTAACAGATTGAGAGTCAGTCCCAGCCAGAGCGGCTTGCTACCAAACCGATGCAGCTTGGAAACAAAGAAGTGATAGGGGAGGTGATCTCACTGACATTTGGATTAGTCATGTGATCAGTCTCACTCTGCTCATCGGCAGGAGATCGATTCAAGTGTGTTCCCCAAACTCCGGGGATGCAAAGAGAAGTAAGGAGTTACCTCAGGGAGAGGAGGGGATGGTTTCCCTGATGAAAAGCATTTCAGTGAAGTGTATGAAGGGAAATTCTGTTTGTTGTCATGGTAACAGGCAGTGTGGTCTGTGGCAAAAACATATCCCTGCTAGCATAAAGGCTTGATCAGGATCCAGCTCTTCGCTGCACGGCTCTACTCCTCCATTTTGAACGTGGGAACGCTGATTGTGTTGCGTTTGTTTAATGATCCACGATGCTCAAAATTGCATGAAATACACACATCAGTGTGTGAAACCCTCACGTTGTGCAGCAGTATTAGGTCCAGAGTAGGCTTCACAAATGGGGGGTAAATCACTGAATTGCTGTTGAATTGCTGTAGGGAGCGTGAGCAGGGCATTTTTCTTCTTCTCTTTTTTTTTTTTTTTTTTCTTTTAAAGGTGTGTGGGATTTCAGAGCAACCACGTGTGAAAGTGAGAAAGAAAATGTCAACAGCAGCAACATTTACAGTATGGTTGATATCAAACAGTGGGAGGGTTTGGTTTTAAGGACCACTGAGTGTAAACATCTCTCACAAAGTGAGGAATAAAAACACTTCAGTGCAATAAGCGATGGTCAGTGGCGTTTATTGGAAACCTTGTTTTCTTGTTCAGAACATAAATTTGCTCAGAAGACTCCATCCATCCATAGATCTTTGAAACAATGACAGTGATTATTTTGGCATATCCTGCAGGATTTAGACAATTCTGCAAAATGAACGAATTATGTTTGTTGAAGGAAGGTCAAGAGGAATAGATTTCATCATTAATCACAGTATTTTACGTCACCACTCAATAATTGTACATATCCCTCAAAATCAGCATTTTCTGTTGAAGATTATGTGTGAACTATATCGGGAGATTAGCACATGGAAGGGAAAAAAAGTTGCTCGATAAATGTGTTGCTGCTTTTTTTGCTTTGTTTTATGTTGCATGCAAGTTACAGAAAAGGTGGGACAGATGAATGAAGAATTATTCCTTCTGAGCAAAGAGATTCATTTTTCCTTGTAGGAACACAAAACACTTGTGTTGGATTAAACTCATTTGCAGCTTCACACTGCAATCAGGTTTGCATTCTTGTTATCTATCTTTCTTTGTTTATAATCTTTTTGAAGAAGATGTGTGAGATTTATGTACTCTCCTCTTAGCAATCCTTCATCTTCCATCTGATCAGACACTGAGTTAACTGAGCATAATAATCTATACTTCTTAATGTCCAGACAACAAATCACCCAATTGACAAACAAGTTTCCCACTGTTAGTGAAAATGATGAAGAAAAAAAAACCTTCCAAGAGGCAGAAAAAGGTTTGATTTTAGGGCAAGATGAGGATTAAATTGTGGAATTAGGAAAAGACATGGATTCTGGATTAGGCTGGATGAATAAATATTGTTACAGGTACAAAGAAAAGGAAGTCACTGCATCAAAAAATAGGAAAGTTGTCTTTAGTGTGAAGAGATTCTGTTTGTGATGTGGAACCTTTTAGAATCTGACAACTTTCACACTTCAAGGTGAATGAAGAGAAGAGAGCCACACATTCCTGCTCAATCGCATTTCTCTCCCCCCAGGTACAAAGAAAAACATGCTCTCAGTCTTTTCTCACACACAGGAGGAGTGTGTGACTGTGTGACGGAAGCAACATGCAGAATCAGTGCATGTGCCTGCCATTCACTCTTAACTGTAATCCGCAGCGCAAACCGCAGCTGTGAACTGACTGATGTCTGCTCAGATTGTCTTTGTGCATTTGAGTGAAAAGAATCACATCTCCCTTCTCCTCCAAGAAAATACAACTAGAATCGTCGTGACCTTTTTAGAAATTTTGTTTTCAAGACACAAAAATAGAAATCAAATGGCTTGCAGGGAAACAAAAGCCTTCCCCCCCATTTTGAACATCACACAGTCTGCGCCTGGGAGCTCAGGCTTTGCATAAAATGAGCATTGATAAATTTAGCAGTGCTTACGCAACGCACACTCAGTTTGAATCTTACTGATGAGGCAGAAAAAGGCGTTTATTTCATTTCAGCTTCCCTCTGCTAATGAATTTTTGTGGTAAAGCTGCAACCACGTAGCACCAGTGACAGCAGAGCTTGGCAAGGAGCATGCATGGGGTGCCACTAAGCTGACGAACGCCATGCTGTGAAAGTAATGGTATAGAAATGTTAGTTGCCCTCCCACCTCCATCCCTCCCCCATCATCTCTCCCCCAACCAGCAGCCGCATGAATATCCACATCCATAAACCTCAGAGAAACTGTCAGCCTATTTTGGTGTTACCTGCGCTTAACTCTCGCTGCATAGTATAAAAGCTTCTGGCAGAAATCCCTGCTTTAAAAAAAAAAAAAAGAAAGAGGAGCTGCTCACTGTTAATATTCGGAGAATTGCCACCAAAGAACAGTGGTTTTACAAATAGCTATGACAGTAAAAAGAATAAACTCTGGCAGTTCTGCAGGATGTGTTCTTTTCTCTTCACTGCGTCTGGACGCAAGAAACGCTCAGATGCACTGAAGCATGATGGTAAGAGATACTCATCAAAGAGTGTGTTTGCTCAGAAGAGGCCACTTTCATTCACATCGAACGGACAAACCGGCTTCAGTTTGAATGGCTCTGCAGGATTTTTACTATCAGAGTTCAACGAATTAACTTCAATTCAAGAAATAGTTGATGCATTTCCATTACACACCGAATTTGATTTCTGTGTTTGATGGGGAGCGCATAGGGGGGAATAAACACCACCGCAGCCAGCTGAATGTCAATTCATGCAATCACCGGGATGCAATCACCCATCTCTAGGCTGTTGCTTAGCTGCTTCTATGCGCCAAAGAAACATCCAAAGACTTGAAGGGGAGGACATAGTGAAGGGCTACACACAATCTCGTCCAATTCTCCCCTGGCAAAATGACCATCCAGCCATGCCAAATGTGGATCAGGAGTGAGAGAGATGAGCATAACACAGGCTAAAGGAATTCTGGGTAACACAATGCTAGTGATACGCCTTTGGACACTCCTCTGTTCATTTTGTTCAACATGAGCAGCCACTGTGATGGTCGTAGGGCCAGTTAGCAGTAGGTGGGACAGAAAGCTGTCTGTACTTCTCATGATGCAGCTGAAAAAAAGTAGAGATGCTGCAAAGTGAACCAAAAAGAACCTGTTCAGTAACGGCACAGGCAATTATCTAGCTTTTTACTTGAGCTGCGTATTGGAAGGAATTTCATCTCCATAGAAAATGAAGAAAGGGTTTCAGTGGTTTTTGTTTTAGTTTATGGCTGTGACAGATTTTTACATTTTATATTGTAGATTTTTAAAAGGGAACCAAGAATTTGACATTACTTAAATATGAACAAAGCTTTGTGTGTTTTGTTAGGTAATATGTTATCATTTCAAAATCAGGTCAGAATTTACATCTTGTTTCTCTTTTCCCATTTAATCTACCACAGTGACCGTGGGCATATTCTTTTGTAATTTTCCCTCAGTGTTGCCAACTTGTCTCATGTGCCATAACATAAAATGGAGAATGACAGATGAGTTTTAAGTTATGACGCTTACAAAGTTAAAAATCCAGAAGCAATGCAACAAAAAGTAGAATTCACTATAGAAGTAAGAATGTCAAAATGCCCCCCTAAGTTATCATTTTAGGATGCAAAATAATCGCAGTAACCTTTCATATCTTCTGCAGACATTTATGGTTGACTTTGGTGGGAAGATCAAAATTTAGAATGTAAAGGTACATCGTGACATGCTGCAAGGCGGGGGTCACAGACTGATCCTCGAGAGCTACCATCCTGCAGGTCTTATTGTTTCCATGGTACAAAAACACTTGATTCTAATGAAAAGGTTCTCCAACAACTTGTTGTCATCTTCTTCACCTGCCTGTTAATGAGCTACTGATTTGGATCAAGTGTGTTGCAGCAGGGAAACACTAAAACCTGCAGAATGGTAGCTCTTGAGGACTGAAGTTGGAGACCCCTGCTGTAAGGAATGCCATCGTCTCTGTTGGAAACTGCTGTTGCCTTGTAAGGTTTTGCTTTGATGGATTAAAACTTGTAAATGAAGTATAAATAGGAAAAGACAGAGAGAAATAAAAAAGACGTAATAAGAAGATAGATATTCCAACAGAGATCAGCTTCCCATCAATGAAAGCAAAATCTGCTAATTAGTCCGTTGCTGTCGCTTCAAACTGCAAAATCCAACTCAAGGTTTTAGATATATTTGATAAATGAGCACTTTTTGTTGTTTTAAATATATTAAAGACTGCACTTATTTTATATGGTGGCGTGTACCAGATCTGATGTTTATGATAAAGATGTGTTTTAATATCAAAATTGACTCTTATGTTGGTTTTGATGCACTACCACGACTTTGTGGGTCTGTGTATAAAAATACAGCATCAGACCAAACAAGTAAAATATGGCGTCAAACACATGACAATGAAAACGTGATGGGGAATTAAATTTACCTTGTAAATATGAGAAGATGGTGAGGGGAAAGTCTGAAACACTGAAAGAAAAGAGAATCTGTCAAGAATTCATTCCACCTTGCTTCATGTATGTTTTATAAATTATACTTCATCTTTACAGTTTGTTTCTTAAAACTAAAACTGAGAGGAGAACTTATGTACTTATGCAAATAACTGCATGTGTAATTAATGTTTTACTCTGATTTTACTTGACTGTTGCTGAGAGAGAAGGGTCGGTAAAACCTTTAAAATATTTCTGGTGATGTCTCTCTGATAATGTGATAACGTGTGAATGCTACATATTGAGTTGCAGGTGCAGAGCTGCTTTACTGGGAAAACTTCACACTTTCAAATTCAATAGATGTGAGCACAGTTATAAGGAGAGAAAGGCTGACACCGGGCAGAATGTAGTTAGCTTCATTTGGCCTGGTACTACTGTCTGGCATCTGAACTGCCTGTAAGACAAATAAAAAAGATTTCAGGAAAATCTTGGATTCCATGATCCTCCTCTCTCTCTCTCTCTGTACCTTCACTTAACTGTGACTTTAGCTGCATCAGTTTTCAACAGCTGACGTTCTTTTGTTCTTTCTCTTTGCTGTGATTCTAATAACAAAAATTGACCATTAGTTATATAGTTCACTTGACAGAAAAAATATCAGCTTATAATACTCTACCACTACTTTCCTTCATGTTTTATATACCCAAAATCTGACTGATGTTCTTTAATCTTTTATAAATTGTCAGAAAATTTGATCTCCTCTTGGTTAATAAACCACCATAGAAGCGTTTCCTAATTCTGGTCCTCAGGACCCCCCCTGCCCTGCATGTTTTATAGGTAATCCTACTTTAACACACCTGAAAATTAAAGGGTTAACAGGTTGCAAAGAACTTGGTGAGGAGGTTCAGTAATCTAACTCAGGTGTTTTGGAGAAGGAACATGTCTAAAACGTGCAGGGCAAGGGGTCCTGATGACCTGGAATGGGAAACATTGCTACAGCATCAATTACTGCTCTTATAGAAATGAACAGGCAGCTATATGAGCAACGTTCTTAATGTTAGTCACTCCAACCCTTCCTCCAACTAATCTGCTTTTATAGAGGCGCAAAGAAGATAAATGAGTTGCTGTTCTGTCTCCCTGTGTTGTTTAGACAAAAATCTCAGTTACCGTGGTAACTTGTGAAAACGGTATAATGTTTCTCCTTTGAGCAATCAAATTCATACTTTGAAATATTTAGCAAAACTTGCTTGGAATGATTTGCTTGGAAAGAGCATTTTACTAATGGCACACAATTTTTTAAAAATAACAAATCGTTTAATTTATCTGGCACTTTATAAAGCAAAACATGGTTAAAATATTTTAAACACGAGACAAGTAAACTAGAGCACAAAGAGTTGAGATAATAGTTTAGATAATAATCAACATATTCTAAAGCCATGAAGTAATTTTGAACAAAAGGAAAGGAAATATAAATCAAACTGATGTACAACAACGATTTATCTCATTCATGAAATTCTGAAGCAGCTGATGTCTGCAGCCGCTCCATGAAGGAGCACCTGCAGTTAACCATACAGCACCCCTGGGCAGATGTTCTGTCATTACAACCAATTACATTATTAATACACTCACAGACCCCAATGTGACAGATGAGCTTGACTCTGGGCACTAATGCAGAGACAGGCAGACACTTCCACCAGTCAGCAAAAAGAAAACAAATCTCAAACACATCCAGATGGGAAGCAAAATCCCTCAAGCCCACCTTAGTAATTAAGGTCTAATGATACATGATGTTAAAATCTTCTACCCATCCTTTTTTCACCACATGTTGGGATACTTAGCATTAATGACCTTTGGCTTCCACAGATGCTGTTTCCAAATGACACAGGTGACCTTTTGTTCTGTTTCAATATGCATGCAGACAGTGGAGTGAATTTAAATTAGTATTTGACGTCAACTTTGAAATATGAAATATGCAGAATGTAGTAAGCTTTGGAAATAAGTTTAAAAGTATACAAATAGTATTACATGCTTGAGTTAATTTATGATGACAGTCACACAACAAATGACAAGACATTAGTGTGACGATTCCGAAAGTGGAACCCAAAAAGAATCAGAGACCTCAGGATCAGCTATAAGATTTTTTTTGCAATGACTGAGTCTGGGAGGCAGGCAACCGGTTCTCCCGGTGGCCCTGGAGTGTCACAGGAAAACAAAACTCACAAAACACAATTAACCACAACACATTCAGCCCCAACACAACACATTCAGCCCCAACACAACACAATTAGCCACGGCTTTTGTTTTGCTGTGACACTTGTGACACTTCAGGGCCACCGTAGGTTCTTTACTAGAGATGCTTCCTAGAAGAAATGTACAAGAAATGTGGCAGAAATTAATCAGGATAAGTCCACAATCCAAAATCCAAGTCAAAAACTGGTCCAAGATCAAAAACACTTAAAGATTCACAAGGAGGAGAAAACTGGAAAATGCTGGAACAGGCAGGCACTTGTAACTCAGGAAAAAGGGGTAATAATTCACAGAAATCAGGAATCAGGTTTATTAGGGCTGGAGAGGAACAGAGAATTCTAATGATCTGGCAATCAGCAGTCCTGGACTTGCTGCTTAAATAGAGAGTGGCACAGGTGGGAGGCATCAGCAAATCAGCGCTGAAGAAGGATGCCTTCAGAGACCGCTGGGAAAAAATATCCACAGATGAAAACCATGACAATTGGTCAGCAACAGATGAGTCTGTTTATTAGTTGTGGTTCACTCTTTTTTTAATTACTGTTTTGCATTTTTATTTTTGTTTATTCTTTTGTTAAATTGTTCTTTCAATTATAAACTCATATTCATAAGTTTCTGTGTGGAAAAAGTACCTGTGATAGTTTAATACTTTTCTCTACTTCTGTATGAAAATCTGCTAAACTTAAATTTTGAATAATTTACTCTTTTTTTTTTTTTTTTTTTACCCTCATTTCCACAGTAATTATAAATGTCACTATTTCAAGCTGGTATAACTGGTAAACTCAAGGTATCATTTATTCAGAGTCTGATACAGAGTTTCAAACCTTAAAATACCAAGTGAGTTGTGAATGGACGGTGGCCATCAGCTGCCAAAAATCTTCCTGAACATGTTTTCATCTCCAAGTGGCTCCAGTGGCTACAAGTGCAGAAATAACAAGTAATTACTGCAAAATGTGTATTTTCCTTCTCTAAGTGCCTGTTAAGGAGTTACATATCCATAATGGGGTTCACTTCACGCACAGAGTTTTTTCAGAGATACCGTTGCCAAAAATGGTGGGTCTGATCTGGCACCTGTCATGAATGTGCAAGTTACAAAAAAATCATTCTGCAACAAAAACATTTATAAAAGTTTACAAAAACTAATAAAACATCAAATTTAAGGGAAGTGACAAGATTAAAAGTGAAACATTTTTGTTTTTGTTGTTTTTATTAGAACATATCGGCAACTGAGGAAGAAACATCCAAAGCAATCCGTTGGTGTGTGTGAGACTAGTGAAAGATTTTATGAAAACAAGTCGCATGACAAGCAAGTCTTAAGAAAAAAATAACAAAGGTTTTAGTGAGCCGCTGGAAGTGTTATTCAACATCATACACTTGTTTAGCAGGTGTGGTTTAACAGGAATCCTAATGCTCTAGAAAAACATCATCTCTGACAGTATGTATAAGTGAACGGACAAACAAAGATGAGGTTGAAAATCTTTACCACCTATTTTTTAACACACAAATTCTGCATTTAATAGGTAGGAAAAAAAAGTCTTTGGAGAAAAGAAACATTGAACAAAAAAGTAAACTGCATGTCATATTAGGATGACCCTTACTAGGTTGCAGCAGGGATGTCCAGCTCGGGTCTTAATGGGCCACAATCCTGCAGGTTTACATGTATCCCTGTTCTAACACACCTGATGCAAACTAATCATTGTGCAGAACTTCATTGGCTGTTGCATCCATTTTATGGAAGCCAGGTGTGTAGGAGCAGGGATACATGGAAAACCTGCAGGACAGCAGCCCTTGAGGCACCACTGGGTTACAGGAAAACTGACATGATTGTGAAAAAATAAGACATTTCAGTCTAATACTCTAGTGGAGCTGGAGAGAGAGGGGAAAACGTCTTTCACGCAATACAAAAACACATTTACATATTTAAACAACAAGACTCTTGTGTCTCTTCCTTTCCATACCAACAACTTCTCAAGTCCAAACAAGTCAATATCTTGTACACTCCCCAGTTGGGGAAAAATAAAAGTCTCCTGGAAACACCCAGATGTAAACTATCATGCCAAAATCAAATGTTTGTTTTTGTTTGTTTTAAGTTATTCTTTCAACCAGTGACTTAAATGTGAAAAATGCCTCTCCCTTATCATCTGTTTGTACAGCATCTGTCAGCGGTGTGGAGAACAAGTTGTCACGGTTGTGGTGGAGGTGTGGACCCAAAATGCAGGGGTAGCGATTCCTGGTCCAGAAAGTAAAAGTCCTGCCATGTTTTTGGATCTACTTGTACATTTAGAACAGGTGTTTTTACTAACAGGCTCGTTTCCCTGGTAAATAAACTCTGCTCATTAAATTCAGCTCGTTTAGTGACTGGTCAGAACAGCTGCTGGACAGGACTTTTACTTTCTGGACCAGGAATTGCCACCTCTGCCAAAATGCAGAGATGGGAGATATGCATTAACTACATGTTTTAATTCAAGACAACAGAAGGCAAGCAGACCTACGAGGCTAACAGAACTAAACACAACGGACCAGTAAACAGAACTGAAACCAAGGGCTATAAATACAGACAGAAACCAAACAAGACACTGGTGTGATGAATAAACTAAAGTAGGGATTCACCGATATTGATACCAACATCGGTATCGGCTCAATTTCAAGCATGTGTGCTCTTACTTGGTATTAATAAAACTGTACCAATACAACAACCGATACCACACTAGTCAAGCTAGCGGAGATGTGTTTGATGACATAATTTGGACATGTTTTAAAAGAAATAAATGCCTTGAATGGTAAAATGTGACTTTTTTTGTTACACTAAAACAGTGATCCTCACTGTTGATCCAACAAGAGCTGCACTCAATATACTAAGACAAGAGGAGAGCCGCCACCCCCCAAAAAAAGCATTCCCACACTACGTATCCTGCTACGTTGCCAAATCAGTAACATTCAGCTTTTTAGAAAGGAATCGTTATCATAAATATTGCATGAAGTAATGGTATTCTGATGCAACAGTATATGGTGAAAATACAATAATGCCTCCAAAATGTGGGTGTTTCTTTTTCAATATATATACGGAGCAGACAGAGCAGCTCTGTGGTGGAGTTCAGTGAAGCTGAAATTAGCCAAAACTGGCAACTCTGACAGGGTCAGTTAGGGCCGTTATGACAGCAGGAGTTTTTGCAAACAGCCTGCACAGGACACAGGAAACAAGACAAGGGAATTAAACTGGGAAAAACTGGAACTTAAAATTCATGAAACAACAAGACATGACATGTGATACTTCCTCAAGGTGTCAACTCATCTTAGTAACTATGAAGAACCTGGAAACATCTACATTAGTCGCAGCTGAAGCTAGTGCTTACACGCCTCACGGTGAAATACTACTGACTAGATGACAGCTCCCAAGAAATAAGTAATCTGACTAATTTCTATGTAAAATAGATAAGTAGAAGTTGATGCTGTCTTTCCTTTGGAGCAAGTCATTACAGCCTCAATAGGCTACATTCATTCCCTTTAACATTTCTGCTAATAGTCACTTTAAAAGTCATTTTTCATTTATTGAGATCTGAATATTTCCAAAGAACTTTGATGTCAGTGGCATATAGGCAATGACTGATGGCTGTGATTAACAGCCTGCTCCTCTATCTGACTCTGTTGCCCTTTCTCTAGCTTTGGGAGCACTGCAAAGCTGCTGAGCAAGTCACTCACATCTTTTGTAATTTCATAAAATTCTTTCTAAAAAGTTTTTTTTTTCTTGTTTTTTTCTTTTTTAACATAGCTAAAGAAATCTCAAATCTTCTGATATATTGAACAAACATCTACATATCTTGCATTTCAACACATGTTTTACACCTCTATATTCAATTCTGCCCTTGTGAATTGTTCATGTATGTATGCGGTAATGACATCTGTAATTACACACAAAAATGTTTAAACTTGTTGCTGCATTGTGTTTCCTTTTATGCTGTTAAAACCATTTTGTTGCAGCTGCAGAGTTAAAATTTCCTTAAAGGTGTCATAACATTTAATCTAATCTTGTATGAATCTGAGCAAAACCATCAGTGAGATGACCAAAGGGCAAGCAAGCCACTACTGCCCCACCTCTGCTTCAAGCTTGTGTACAGATCTGTGCCTTTTGTCAAATGTGTTTTTCTTTAGTTTATCAGGAGCATTCCATCCATCCATCCATCCATTTTCTTAACTGCTTAGTTCAATCGCAGGAAGCTGGATCCTATCACAGTAATCACTGGGCAAGAGGCGGGATACACCCTGAACAGGTCACTAGTCCATTGCAGATCAGGAGCATTCCCCACTGGACATAACAAGCAATGACTGTGGTACAGACAATATTCAAGATAACCAAGTTGCTGAAGTCTTAAATACATTTTAAGATCATGAAGATTATGACATCTTTTTTTTTCTTTTTATGACATCTTAAAGTGAGAGAAGCCGTTATAGCATATCCATAGCAAATCTACAGTGTTCTGCTGTCATTTAAACCAATTTTGTGGAAATTATTCAGTGCACATGACAGGATTGTAATATTTAAGCACTGAATAAAATAAACACAGGTTTATGTTCATTTTACACCAGACAATATTATAGTATCAAACATCATGACACTTTGTTATTCTCCTAAAAAGACAGGTGTCACTCTGCAGTCCTCGATGGTCAGTATCCTGCAGGTTTTTGTTGTCTCCATGCTCCAACACAACTGATGAAATGAATGGAAAGGTTGACAAGAAGCTGTTGGATCTATTTGATTTTAATCAGGTGTGTTGGTGCAGGGAAGCAACAAAAACCTTGAGGACTGGAGTCTTACACCCCTGTTCTAAAAGAGAAGAAAGTACAGGCAATAAGCAAAAACAAGTTCAGCTAATACAGTACATAACAAGATGGATTTTAGATAAAAAGGTCATTTTGCAAGTCTGCACAGTGTGAGTGGTTGTTTTCCTGTTTGGCCCTGGGATGGATTGGCAACCTTTACCTCGCCTGATTGTTTTTATTCTCTTTGTTTATTACAAAAAAGTTAATTATTTAGAAGAAAAAAAAGCTAAAAATGTGCCAAAAGAACATGCATGCCATCTGGCATGGTAACCCAGGAGCTTACGGACAGCAAACAGGAAGAGACAGAGGGAAAGGGATGAGCTATCCGGTAAGAACGTAAATACACTGCCTTACCATCACATGTGAGTAGTTTTGTTGTTGTTATGTTAAAGTTTGGATTGTGTGTTGAAAATTTACATATGAAACTTTGGTACTCCTTCATGTAATCAACTATAAATAATCTTTTGCGTGATCAAAAATGTCCTATGTTTTTCCTGCCTGGGCTTATGATTTCTCAGCTGACAATTTATTTATACCAAGGATGAATAGAATTCAGCGAAGGCCGGTGAGATTAAATGCTAATCGAGGAGTGCCAACCAAAATGAGTTGGCACATTGCAAAGGTTTTGAGAAGCAAGCCTCCAGCTGCCTTCTGTTCACTACCATTGATCATGAGAGCATTCAGACTGGCAGCATGTCAGGACGGTTTGCTGGTCCAGATCTGCAGACCAGCTTTGGAGAAGCTTTGGAGATGTCCCTGCTACTTTTTGCTTCTGGACCAATTCTAGTTAAGGGTATAGTACACCATAAAAAAAAAGGGCATAGCTGAACATACTTAAATTGTTTCAAATGGTAACAAATTGAACTTGACAGTATGAGTCAGACTTACTCAGATCATTTAGTTTCTGTCAAATGAAGAACTTGAATTACTGATTCAGTGTCATGACATTCAGCGTGAAAGATTCAAGTTGATCCTGGTGAAACATTTGAATTATCCCAAACCAACATAATATTTACATAGCTTTAAAAGAAAATTTTTAAGTTGCATTCTTTTACTTTTTTCCAAAATAGTATCCGTACTGCATTGATAAATATTTAGAAAAAAGAACAATGTAAGATATGAGTCGAGTTTTATTTTCACTGGGATCAGCAATACTCAGGCGTGCAACATTGTTCAAATGTAAACAGACAAAGCACGAAACTTATATTTATAGGGTAGCAGGCAATAAAATTTGATTCCTTTTGAAGATGCATTTCCCATGAGACTTAGTTGTTATTTGGTCCTAAATGATTTGAATGTGGATTGATAGTTAGATAGACTTAATTCAATCACTTGTTATAAATGGAAGCAATTCATTTAAGTTTGTTCGACGATCCTGTTGGCTTCAAGTTAATTCAATGAACAAAAGGAAGTTGACAAATGAAATTAACTGAGATTTGTGCAAAAAAAAGGTCTTTAGAGCAACAGAATAAATACTCTTCTTAAAACATATAAAGTTGAAAATTATTTTTGCTTTACGGTCACAGATTTAGAGTTGCTGCCCCCAAGTTTCTAAGTTGTAAAAAAAAAAAAAAAAAAACTTTTATGAACCAATTACAGATTGCCTCTCACCCATTGCTGGGATTGGCTCCAGCTTCCTTGTGACCCTTAATCGTACTACGTGGTTCGGAAAATAAATTAATTTAAAGATTGTTCAATCTTCTTGCTGCAAACTAATCAGCAATTTTAATCATGAGCTGTGGTATAAATAATGAAGTAAGTCACTTTCTTTTCTTCCCTCTTTGTACTAAAAATACCGAGATATCTTGGAAGGTGAACATTTCTGATTTGGAAAGCAGCATTTTACACAAAGACAACTGAGTGTAAAGTTGGCACGGTGAAATCACCAACTGTGTCTGGCTCAGCCTGCTGTATGCTGAACAGTGCAGTTTGTCTAAATTTCATCCGTTATATCAAACTGTACACACAGTATTTTTTCTTTTGGTTGTATTGACAAAATAATTACAGTAACCAATATATTCACCTCAGATATAGAGTATCAATTTTAGCCTATTTCACACCTGGACAGAGACAAATTTTGTGAGAAAGGATTCTGCAATTTTATATAGTAGAAAGCAGAAATCCTGATTCTGCAGCCTGTAGATGAACACTGAATATGGCGCACACTGACATAGTGTGGCTTCTGTCTTTATGAAGCGCCGCACTGTGCAATTGATTTAAGAATTTCCCACAAACCAGTACAGCTTTAGAAATGTTCTAAAAAAAACATTAAGTTGCAAAACAAGAAAAGTGGATGTCAAGCTACGAAGTAATTGTATTGCAATCAGCAGGTTGCTTTTACTGAAACGTGCTACCATGATGTTTTAAACCGCTTTACACAATGGTGGTACATGTCTGTGTCGCAAGATAAAAGGGCTTGTCCTCCACTGTACTGGATACCAGTGTGAAGAGTGACATGTCCTACTGCAGGTGGTGGTGCATTATCTCTGTGCAAAGGTCATTCAAACAAACACAAAAACCAATCACTATTGTTGCTCTTTTGATTAAGTTATATTGACAAAACTGTCTTTTCTGAACAAACCAACTAGTAATGACAACCTTAAAAACACAGACTAATATTGATGTTTAATTCTAAACACATACTGAACCCACATATTATGTCTTCACAATGTTCCACTGCACCAGTACTCCTTCCTGTGTGGGAATGCATGTGACAAAGCTAATGATTATACTAGTGGTCCTTACAGGAGCATTGATAAATTCTGCACCTAAAAGATTGCTGTTATTTTATGCATTTATGTGAGACCAGGTTGTTCAGCAGAGCAAAAGAAAGCACCAGTAAGGGCAAATTATTTAATATTTCTTTCTGTACCAAGTGATCACATCACTGCATAACTGCTCAGACCTCACTTACCCTTGTGCCAAAAACAGAATTAAGCTAGGAAAAGCCCATTAACACACATTTCCTCCTGTGCTTTTTGTTCCATTTCTGCTCTCACACAGCACTGATGTTCTGTCAGCAAAGGGGGAATTTGATGGATGTCACAGGCGTTGTAGATCTATCTGTTGTGTTTGTTCCAAGGACTGCTCTCATAAAAGCATTCCTCACCATCCAAACAAAGCACTGTTTGCTGACCATCTTAAACAGAACTTATTTACCATGAATTAGGGACAAATAGAGACTTTCTTTTTTTTTTTTTTATCAAACTGCGCAGCTCTGTTATATTAGCAGAAAATCTTTGCCTTGCAAAATAACTGGAGGATGCAGGAATGGGAAAACTCTGCAAGCAGTGTAACATAATATGTAATAACTGTTGTTCAAAGAAAGAAAAAAAATCTCTGCACAGTTCAGATCTGTGAGAGTGCCTAGTTCCTGTGGCTTATGAATGCAGAAGGGCTTAGTTCTTTAGTTAAGTCGTCAATCAGCACAGAGTAGTTCTCCGGGGCAAACAAAAATAAATGACCATGTCAATACCAAAGAGTTACTGTGGGCTCAAACTCTTTTTCTTCTTATTGTTGGCTCTACAGCATCATTCATTGTTTTATTTTGTCCAGTGGCATTAAGATCTGCAGGCTGCCAGCAGGATTGATCACATTTGATTTCTGAGCTGCATCTGTTCTTTTTTCTCTTTTTTTTAATAGTGTGTTCGAATGAAAGCTTTTTCATATACAAGGACATGTTAGAGAAACAAGCTATCATCACTATGACTTAGCATTTTCATCTAAACTGCAGTTACCACAATGACACCGTCTAGACCAGGAGATCCAATGGGCAAACGTTTCTTGCATTGAAAACTAAAATAAACAATGCAGAAATCTTATCAGTGCAGAGACTTGTGAACAAGACCGATCTAAAATAAGAAATTAGGAGATAATTATTTTGGTAGGTTTAGTATCTACATGCTCTAATGTAATATCAGATCAATGTGAGAGTCTCAACCTTTGTTTTGCTGCATGCTTGCACTGGATAGTCCTGTCCTACATGAAAATAGATGATAACCAGAGTGTCCGAGCTGTCTAACATGCACTATAGGGAGAATAAGGGAGGGCTGCAGGCAAGCAGCAAAGGGGTAAAGCAGGGATAACTTGCATATTCATTGATCCTTGCATTCTAAATTAAGCAAAGGTGTAGAGTCTGATCTAAGCCACTTTAAGTCATAATGGGATTATTTTCATGGGAAACACTTCTAAATGTGTAAGTGTATTGAAGGGGGATTAGTTTTAGGAGTTTAATCAATGCATGGAGACTCTGAAAGATAGTAAAGGCATCACAGAGGCCCTGCTACGAATAGGGATCCCGACTTATGCAGAAAAACACCACTTTCCACAGTTGCTGTAGGTGTATGAAAATAAACCAACTTTATTGAAGTTTTTATTCATGTTAGAGCCTAGTGCATTCTGACAGAAAAAGAAACTGGGACAGAGTACACACATTTTATCATGTTGTGTCCAAACTGGTTACCAGTAAAGTAGCAAAAGCAAAAGAACAACACATTTCAGTGATATAGCACAAAATGTGAGAGAAAACTCTGGTAACTTTATTAGGAACAAGGTCAGACCCCTTTTTGCCTTCAGAACTGCCTCAATTCTTCTAGGAATAGATTTAAAAGGTGTTGGAAGAGTGATTTCGTATCATACCGACATGATAGCGTCATACAGTTGCTGCTGATTTGTCTGCAGCACATCTACAGTATGAATGTCTCATTCCACCGCATCCCACTGGTGCTCTGTTGGATTGAGATCTGGTGACTGTTGAGTTCTTCAAGAAACCAGTTGGAGATGATTTGAGCTTTATGTGCTGGTGCACCATCCTGCTGGAGGTATCCATCAGAAGATGTGGTCACACAGAGGTGGACATGGTCAGCAACAACACTGAGGAGGCTGTGGTATTAAAACAGCGCTCTGTGGTACCGAAGGGCTAAAGGTGTGTCTGCAAAATATCACCCACATCATCACACCAACACTAGCAGATATAAGCCAATTGGATGCTTTTCTCTTATTCATGCCAAATTCTGACCCAAACATCTGAATGTAGGTGCTGAAAAATGAGACACAATAAACAAAGACACATTTTTTTCTACTCTTTTAGGGCAATGGTTCTTAATCCAGCAATGCATGCTGTGTGTTTGTGCCTGTGAGAGAGAGTGCAAATGATCAGGCATGTATTTTTAAAGAAGTTTTTTTTGTAGAGCACTTTTGGCTACTTTTTGTTTGAAAAGTATTTTTTTAAAAAAAGAGTGGCGCTTGGTGTGATCTATAGGTGTAGCTGATATGCATCAAGGCCCGGCATGCTCTCTGTTGACAGGTAGCATCCTGCTTACTTTGGTTGTAGCCAGT
Source organism: Telmatherina bonti (assembly GCF_933228915.1). Classification (NCBI taxonomy): domain Eukaryota; kingdom Metazoa; phylum Chordata; class Actinopteri; order Atheriniformes; family Telmatherinidae; genus Telmatherina; species Telmatherina bonti. The sequence goes on along the minus strand of NC_136619.1, from coordinate 35,745,237 downwards.
AGGTATTTGAGATCCTGTTGCCTTTCTATCATTTTCCAGTATGCATATTTATTCTGATTTCTAACATCAACTAGACATTTTTGATCAGACAGCTGCTGCTTACTGGATTTTTCTCCTTTTCTGATCCTTCTTCATAAGGTTATGAAGATTTTGAATGAAAATACTGCAATACTCAGACTAGCCTGTCTGGTAGCAATAACCAGGCCACATGAACATCACATAAATCCCCCTTCTCCCCTGTTCAGATGTTCAGTTTCAGCTAACTGATTTGACCACCTCATGATAAAATGCATGTTGCTGGCTTGTGATTGGCTGATTACCTGTTTGTTTAACAATGAAGTGAACCTATATAAGAAAGCTGAATGTTCTGGTATTTGTGCAAGATTTTTTTTTACATTCTGAGTTTACTGCAACTGCATAACACATCTGTACTTGATAATGCGATGTCACATTGAAACCAAAAAAAGGCACAGTACATATAACAACCACTTTCAATCCCACAAGTGTAAATAATGTACTGTAGCTGAAATTATGTCCAATTCAATGACAATAAAGATGGAAAACATTAGTACAAAGATTTGACATTTTTATCTGTTGACTTATTAATAATGAACAGTATTTAAGTGTTTAAGGGCTTGAAAAACACTGATCAATTATTTTATTAGTGTAAGAATACACTTTCTTTCCAAAGAAATACAACTTAAAATGTGTAATAATGTTTGATATCTAAGTCATCTCATACATTTTTTACCTTCTGTACAACTTTCTCTATCCCTCATCATACAAGCAGATTAGGTCATTTTGCCATGAAGCTGCACAGAATTAGACTGAACTACATCTTACATACCAGAGTACACTGAGGTTGTGTTGAAGATGAAACAAGAACATTCCCTTTTGATGGTTCATCGGCTTTCAAAAAGGTGCTGGTTGATCTGCAGATGGATCAACCCATTTCTTTACTCACTCTTAAATAAAACAGGCTTAATACAGTGTCAACTTACACTGAGTGGAATTCTGTAAGACTGGAAAAACAACATTTTTTTCATCACATCCTTCAGCAAAAGCATTTAGGGCGTATTTGTTTCTTTGTTTTATGAAGAGAGACAGTTGTCACGCTGGTATAATGAGGGATAATCTGTGAGTTTGCATTGTGCGTGATGTGATTTTTCATTTCTTTTACTTGGAGACAAAAGCTGCATTAGTCGCAGCTAACAAAAGCCAAAAGTTGTCAATAGGGAAAAGGCAACGTCACTAATAGGCTTTGTGTTCACAGCGAGTTCACAGCTGTCTTGCTCATCCCACACATAGCTAATGTCATTTAATTCCCCACATCATCCAAATCACAACATGGAGGAGCAGTTATAATGTTCATCAAAAGAACTGCATGCAATCAACATCAATATCTTTATTTTTGACAGCAAAATGATCAGTTATGAAGCTCTTTTGAAGATGCATTAAAAGTTATTTTACACAGAAATCTTGCTGTATGTTTCCAAAAAGAGAAAAGTCTTATGAGAGAGAAGGTTCTGTGTTATTTTACAGTTAAGGTACGCCAATGAAAAACCAAACCTCCTATTGAAAAACTAACTTTTCCCAAAGCTCCACGAGGAATACTGCTTACTCTCAGTTACATTTGATTTTATTGCTGTTATGCAAATCACTGAAGCTCAATGTGCAGCTGTTAAACAAGCAGCAGAATGCAGCAAACACAAAAAAAAACTTAATGATGAGAGGACACACAGAGGGAAGTAAAGTGCCAGAGAAGGCAGAGTTTTTCAATTGCAGTAACAATTCAATATGGCACTGTCACGACGCATGGTGGAGGTGTGGACCTAAATGCAGGAATGGGAGCCAGGGATGCAGAATCAAGATAAATAATAATAAATGAACTGTATTGAAAACTTGAAGGTTAAACTAAGGCACAGAGAAGCAAACACAGGAGACTTGAGAGTAAACTAACACATAAAGCAAAAAATTTGAAGCTAACAAAAACACATGGAGCTAACAAAATGAACCAGCAAACAGAACTGAAACCAAGGAGTAAAAATACAAACAGAAACAGAGCAAGACACAGGCGTGATGACTTAACTAACTGAGTCCAGGTGATTCTCAAGAAAGGGAAAGAAAAACAAGACGCAAGGGAGCAAAACAAGGAAAAGTATAAAATAAAACAGGAAACTGGGGCTTAAAAGACACAAAAGGTACAAACCACAACAGCAACATTTGTATTCATTCATGACTTTACCTTACTCCCAACTAAGTAGTTCAGTTACTGAAAGCTTCAATGTGTACTATTTCAGAGTATCTACTGAGAGAAATGTTATATAATTTTTTTTTTCACAAGTGTGGGCCCAGATGAAGATGACAACCTTTGTGTTTTCAAACAAGAAATTAAAAATACAGACAACAATGATTCTCTTTTACATAGTCTGCCATGTTGCACCAAGTTTCTACGCCCAGAACAGACAAACCAAACACTGGGTGTAAAGTGTGAAAGCAGCAACCTAAGTTTCTCCAACATCCTTTTAATGTTCAAAACGGATCATCATGTGGTATAAATCTCAAAAACATTCTGTCTTGGCATTTATTTGGATGTGACTTTGTCATGAATGACCCACCTAAGTTTTGCTGCAGGGTAAACACATCTCCCCTGTTGTGATGGTGCAAGCAGACAACAGCTGCTTCCCAGAGCAGGACAATGTTCACTGTAATTTACACAAAAAACAAAAGAAAACAAGTGGTTCAGGAACAATGCAGAAACAGGACTGAGTGTCAGAGCCGAACTTCCCTCTTCACACTGAAGAGCATGCAAAGGATTTATCGAACAAGCTGGATGCAGCGATGCATGACCCTACAACTGAAAGGACCAGAGGGAGACTAATTCAACCTAACTTACACTACTTACGAGTCAGCTTTTTAAAACACACACCATACTTGGCCCATACTTATAAGCTTCTGTCTTAAACATTTTAAAAAAAAACTCCAGGAAGTGTGACTTTACCTTAATTTAACTAAAAAAAACCTTTCCAGAAGAACAAATTTGAACTAGTTGTAGGGCTGCCAACAGTGTTAATGTCTGTAATTTAATTCCTATGTGTAATTATATCCATTATGACATTCCTTTAAATCTTTTTTATTTTTAAACATTTCCATGGGCAGCATTATGACATGCCAATCATAAACCTTGACCAGAATCTAATGACTCCTCAGTTTGTATTTATATGATCTGATTTCATTTTGGGAACTTCAACACCTTTTGAATCCTCTACTTTAGTCCTCAGAATTCAAACTAATACAAGCACAGATGACCATTATCATTTTGGCTGTTAAAGGGACCCACATCTGTCAGCTGCCAATGTATCATTTGCTGTGTGAACCACAGCAGTGAGTGATGAATGGACCTGTCTCCTCTGCCCAACAGCTTGGCTGGCTTGCAGTGTAGCACTGGGATTTCTGACAAGAATCGTCAGAGCACAAGTTTACAGAAACCCCTTAATAATATTGCTGTCAAATCATAAACACAAGAAGTTGAAAGTATAAATAAATAAATAGTTTAGTGTGTATGAATGTTATTACTACTGACATGAGTTGCTGCTTGTCGTGGTGCTTAGATATTAGATCTAAAGCATTTCATCTCCTGGTTAAATAATGTTCAAATAGAAACACAGACATTCTCCCAAATGCTTTCAGTGTAATTGTGACCTTTATTCGGTGTAAAGGTGTTTTAGTTGTCTGTTGTGGCTGTATAATTAAAGAACACATCCAGGCGGTGTCACCTCCATGTGTGATGTGTGGCAGTGCTTTTTTTTTTGTGTGTGTCTTTTTACTCCAGGACATCTTTGTGCGTGACATAAAAAAAGCAAAGCTCTTTAAATAACAAACCCTGCGGCTAGAAAGACCCAAGGATGACAAGGGCAAACTTGATGGCTACATGACTTTATTTGTTGCTTCCTTTTATCCAAAATGCACTTCAAATGCTCAGCTAGGGGTTAAAAAAAATATACAAGATGAAAAAAAAATCCTTGAGATTCTTAACACATTAGATTGTGAAGCACCTCCAGATATGTGCTAAATCAAGTCGTTCTTTATAGGACGCTCCACATCCACCCACTACCATTCACCCTTGTTGTTGAGGAAAGAAATCTACCCCCATTGATGCAATTTGAAGCTGATTTCTCTGTCTGCACACCACAAATGCAGCCAATATTTGTTTAACGCAATAATTTGTTTTAATATTCACGCCAATTAACTTAACTGACTGGTTGCATGTTTAAGAAAATCTGGATTAATAGGTTCCAAAGTAAGAGAAGTATAAAGGTATACAGTCGATAAAAAGAGAAAAAAAAACAAGAGAATGCCAGGAGAACACAAAGCTGGAGTATAAAGGCACAAGTAAGGTTTGAGTCTCCATCTGAATGTTGAACATGTTGAACACACGTGACTTCTAGACAGCAGTCGTATTTAAAATGACCATGTCCACGGATTCTCAAACAACCTCATGTCATCGTGTACTCTCCATGACACCAAAACCTCCTGCTGTGAAGTGATTCGTGCTGGAAGTGCTGACAGTGCCCCGCATGCCCCAGAATCAGCACGACAAGCTGTTAATCTCGTCTAGTCAGAACCTACCAAAGTCCTGCACAGTGAGATGAACAATTCCTCACAACGCAGTCACACATCCACCTCCAGCTGTCTGGCTGAGTGGCTGTTGACGTCTCAGAGCCATCTTTCCACGTTCAGGCCTTTAGACTCATGCACTTGCTGATCTACCTCAAACAACTTTAATAGAAGAGGACCAGCCAAACACCTGACTGACACTGAGCAACACTCCTTATTTCATTCATTGCATGTGGCAGCTTCTGTACTGTTGACTTTACAGACATGCACAGTGCTTTTAAAGTACAGACTGTACCTAAAAAAACAAAACAAATAAGAGACTAGTGCATTATATGCTCTCAAACCAAATAAAGATGAAACATCAGAAATATATGGAGTATGAGAACTACATTTTCAGTGTAGATTTTTCCTTTTAGACCCAAGATATACTTTGGTGTCAGCAACACATTCGCATATTATCATGGTTTCTGCATTCATAGTATATGTTTAGCATGTTAGGAACATGAGGCCGCTGGCGTTAATGCAAAGGCAACATGTTGCATGCGCAACCTGAAATACTAACTTCACTGCTTGAGCTGCTCATGGTAATAACAGCATGACCACAAAATCTGTAAACACTATGGCAGAGAGTTCTGAAGAGCACCTCTCTGACCTTTTCTGCAACTACTGGGATCTTTATGACTTTTCCTCCACGTTCCACAGTGACAAACACTCGTGCCTTAATAGATGGCAATAGATTGCCCCAAAAATACACTATAAGTACTATGTAATGCCCCTAACGGTAACCTCCAGCATCGAACATTTTGGCTGCACCATGCTGCTGTCGTGCACAGGGACTAGAGTGCAGAATCTTGATGTGCAATGTTGTCTACATAGCGAGTATACCCCAGTCTTTGCGCCTAATAACGTATTATGTAATTTTCCGACCATAAAATGCTGCATTCCAGACCCATTTGGTGGCACGCTGACATATATAATGTTTTAATGGCTGATTCAGCAAAGAAATACAAGAAGGCATTATCAGAGGGGAAGAGGAAAATGAAGAGAGTGCAAGACAAGAAAAGAGTTTAGATAAGACTGCATTTCACCAGCTGGAGGGAGCTCGCAGTTCAGGTAGGATGCTGATTTAGCTGTCGATAGGGAGCACATCACTGATAACATTTTTTAAAAAGTTCTGTGGTGCATCCTTAAAAACTCAAAACTGCATCTTTATTTTAAAATGTGGCAATGCTAAAAAGATCATGACTGATGCAAAAAAAAACAAAACAGGAATGCTACTTTCATGAAGGTTAATTTAAAACAATGTTGTGGATTTTTACAGTGCATAATTTTTGCATCATACAGACACTTTATCACGCCATTTTTTCAACCAAAAAATGCTCATGCAGCAACACATTTCACATGTATCCATTTATTTAGTTTGATTAATTTCCCCTTTCCTGTGACGGACCGACAACCTGTCCACGGTGTACCCCGCCTCTTGCCTGATGATTGCTGGGTCACGCTCCAGCTTTCCCTGCAACCCCACTGAGCGGGATAAAACAAATTAATGAATTAATTTCCTTCGCAAATAAAAACAATTTGACACAAAAAACATTTTGTCATGAGGTTATGTTTTATGTCATGTTCATTCCATCACCTTGGTTCATTTATTTAATCTTTTCACCTGTGTCTTATTGTGTTCTTCTGTGTATTTATACCCCTCAGTTGTAGGTTTACTTTGCTGGTCCATTGAGTTTGTGTTTGAGTTTAATCACCTGCCTTGGTTTACTCAAATAAAACTAGATACCCGGAACCTTTTTAGTACTCTGCCTCCATCTCTGCACTTGGGTCCACACCTCCACTTCATCGGGACACATTTACTGTATGTGCATGCTAAACTGCAAGCATCTCTGTATCATACATGTAATCTGAAAGTCAAAATTACAAAAAAAAAAAGTTGGATAATATTCCCATGTTCAAAAACCATCCATAAAAAATAAACATATGCTGCTTAGGGATATGACTAGCCACCTGTCCAGGGTGTACCCCGCCTCTCGCCTGATGACTGCTGGGATATGCTCCAGCTTCCCTGCATCTATTATTTGGATTAAGTTGAACAGATAATGAATGAATACTTCGGGAGATTATTAAATAAACTAAATCCTATTTTTTTTTAAACATTAAAACCGTAAAATATCACTAAATCCAACTTTTAAAAAGGTACTTCAGAAGTCTTTAACCTAAAAGAAAATAATTTTGTAATATATGTATATCTTTTATAATTAAACTACTTGGTTCTTACTGTAAGAGCAACAACACCCAAAAAAGAAAGAAAGAAAGGGGGTAAAAAAAGATATCATTTGATACCATGCTGTTCTGAGAATGACTGCAAAAACCATTTCATTCATATTTCATTTATATTTTTATTTTCTGTGATTTGTACATATATTTGTGCTGTCACCAAACATCAGAATGTTCTAGATGGCTTGGCAAAGTGTCGCACAAAATGCTCAAATTTCCCCTTGAAACTCTGTGAGTCACTGCACATAAATAAAAATGTTGATCCAAAGTCATAATTGAGAGCGTGTGTAACTCAGCACAAGTCAGTGCTTCTCAGCTGAGGAGGCAGGTAGCCCGGGGACAACTAACATGACGTTATTTCTGCAGACATAAACTTGTTACCTCCAGGCCTTGGTGACAGATTTCATGCACAGATTTATTTTTATCTGCCTATATATTTATATATATGGCCAACTTTTGTACACTGTGGAAAGCTTGGGATATCCAGCATTTCTAACTTTTAAATTAAAATGCATTCCTCAGATAAAAAAAATAAAGGAGACGTATAATCACTGCCATGTAACTCAAAGTCAGTCACGCTGCTGGGATATCAATCAGTCCAGTTAGGAAGAAACACAGATTGTGAATTAGTTTCACCTGCTGTTGCACAAATGAAACAGACAGCAGGTGGAAACCAGAGGCAATAAGCAAGACATGTCCTATAAAGGAAATGTTCCACAGGTGGTGGCTGTAGACCATTTTCCTGTCTTTATTCATGCTGGTTGATATTTGAGCACATTGCTTTTTGCCAGTGCCCTCACCACTAAAGGTAACGTAAAGCTCATTAAGGGTGACACATTAATGTGTGCTGCCCCAAGAACGTTTGCTGTGCCTCTGAGTACGGTGTTGAGAGCATGGGGAAGATACCAGAAGAAAGGCCAGTATACCAGGAGACATGGAGGGGCCAGTAAGAGGCAAAAAACTTAGCAGCAGGACCACTATCTGCTGCTGTGTGCGAGGAGGAGCACTGCCAGAGCCCTCATAAAAAGACTTTCAGCAGGTCACCAATAGGCTTGTTTCCATTCAAACAGTTAAAATGATGGCCCAACAACCAGAAGCCCAACACCGTGCATTCTGATGGGCATTAGCCAGAGAACACCAGGACTGGCAGATAAGCAGACTGGCCATTGGCACACTGGATGTGAGCTGTCGCATGTGACAGACTCTCACATCTGTCACTCACATCTGGACACACCATGGAAAATGTCCTACTGCCTGCAATATCCCCCAGCATGACTGGTTTTGGCAGTAGGTCAGTGTTGGTCGAGGAAGGCACATCCTTGGAGGGCTGCAAAGACCTCTGTGTGCTGGCCGGAGGAACCCTGACCGCCAATAAGTACCGGGATGAGATTCTCAGACCGCTTGTCGAACCATACGCTGGTGCAGTGGGACCTGGGTTTCTTCTGATGCACGTCAATGATCAGCCTCATGTGCCTGGAGTGTGTTGGGATTCCTGCATTGTGAAGGCATTATGCTATGGACTGGCCTGTCCAGTCACCAGACCTGAATCCCATCAAAAGATTCAGCCACATCATGTCTCGTTCCATCCTTGTTGCACCACAGACTGTCCATGAATTGACTGATGCCCTGATCCAGATATGGGAGGAGATCCCTCAGAATAACATCCATCATCTCATCAGGAACAAGCCCAGATGTTGTAAGGAGTGCTGACAGGCATGTGGAGGCCACACACACATGACTTGGGTCAGTCTTAGATCTGATCTTTCCATTTTCCACTCTGAGCTTTACTTCTAAATCCAGATCTTCATTTGTTAATGAATTTGATTTCAACTGATGCTTATATGAGCCCATTGATGGACTGACGAGCTGTTCAGGGTGTACTCTGCCTTTTGCCCAAAGACTGCTGAGGCTCCAGCTTCCCCGCAACCCTTCATCAGATTAAGCGGTTAGAATAATGAATGAATGAATGATGCTTATATTATTTTGTTCTCACCACATTCCACTGCGTAATGATATAAAACATTATTCTTTTGAGTAATGTAATTTAGAGTTTAAACCATATTTTACAGAAAACGACTGCAGCTCCAAATTTTGATACGCTGTAAATGGGAAAATGTTGCAGTGCACATTAAGTTAATGTGAATAATTCAGCTCTTTGATATTTAAAAACTGTCTTTGAGATCACATCACTTAATCAGGCAATAGATTGTTAATGTGGCACATTGTTGGTCAAGAAAACTATTTCAGATCACAACCCTAGCTCCAGACTGAGCCATTAAACTTTGAAACTGAAGGAGGAGCGAATTCAATGCATGTTTGTTCCCTGCATATAATAAGGGACACATAATGTTGGCGTTTTGGATACATTAAATGAGACTCTACACCGTGCTGTTCATGTGGTTTTCAGTGCTGTATGAGTAACCACAGTTAGAAAATGTCCAATGTACTGGAAATTAGGTGATCTGAAGATCAGATAAATCATTCAGATAGTGTCATTAACAGAAAATAGTGTTGTGTAAACCACTGATTCTCAGCCTGGGGGTTACAACACCCAGGAAGGTCACAAGATCATTTCCAGAGACCACCAGCTGGCTGTGGAGAAAATCTAAAATACTATGGAAATAACACACTTTTTATTGAGGCATGAGTTATGGATTACATCCCCTGTTCTAGTTATACAATATAATCTGCTCCAGAATAGTATTAATTTGATGTTTTTGTGAGTGTCAAAGTGTGCATGAATAAATATCTGGCAGGGGAAGCTGTATAACTCAAATAGGGTGAAAACAAATGATTTAAACTTCTGCAGTCTGCACAATCAGGATGATGCTCAGTGGTGGCACTTCGCTACTGAGGTCTAATTTATTCTGTATAATATATTCTAAGACAGGTGCTGACTTCCACTTTATAATTGAAAATGTCAACTCTTACAAATAAGTTTTATGACATCTGTAATATTACACAGTAGCAGAGAAAAGGATATGTTTCAGTCCACCGCTTTCAGCTTGTGATTCTTCCCAGATCTTTTGCTGAAAGTTATGATTACACAAAGTGATTTAGAACTTAAACTTTCAGCCTCGAGTTAAGTTGAGCCAAAGGACAATATATGCAATACATATTATCAGAAGTTAAATCTGTCATGATGTGCGTTCTGGTCCTCCCTTGTGTCTCGTTAAGCCTTTGTTCCTGTTCATTTGATTCACCTGATCTTGCTAGTTCATTCACCTCACCTGTGTCTTGTTTTGTCTCTGTGCATTTATACCCTTAGTTTTCTGTTCTCCTGTGTGGGTTTATTGTGTTTAGTTTGCCCATTGTATCCCAGCCCTCCTGCATTTATAAATGAAAACCTGCTTAATTCTGCATTGGGTCCTCACCTCCAGCACTCATCGTGACAAAATCAAATCTATGGAAATTGGGATTCAGCTTTCCCGTCATGAATAAGTTGAGTTTGATCAAGTTCTATTAAATCAAGATGACATGTCTCACAGGAAAAATGGATAAAAAATAATAGTTTAGCTAAAACCAGTAGTCAGAAGTGTGTTTTAATGATGTCATTAACATCCACAGTCCCATTCAAATAAACTATAACTCAATATTACTAGTTATGTTACTAAAACTCCTTTTAATGCTTCACCTTAACTAGTATGATCACAGTCTAATAACTTGGTTTGTAGCAGAGCAACATACTTCTCTCTTCTTCGAATTTATATTAATTTGGTAATGTTGGTATCAGACCAGTCAGTACAATGTACCTGGATAAATCCTGACAGTTATAGCATGTTTGGACATTAAAAAAACTTAAAGTAAGTTATTCAAACCCCACCCATTTGGTTAGTACTAAACAGGTCTGGTGACATTGCCAGAAAAAAAAAACTTGTAACCATAATACATGCCCATAAGACATTATAATATGGCTATGAATAACTAAAACATGGGAACGACAACATGTATCACATTACCAACACCAGAGAGGCTTGGTAGGTTTTTAATGTGGGAGTTTTTTTCTTTCTTTCTTACTTCTTTTGTTGTGTAATAGGCCTTTGATTTTGTTATTTCTGACAAGAAACTTTAGCTGTTGGGCTGGTAAAGCTTCATACCAAAGCCCAGCCCAACTCTCGGTACACCATTGTGTAAACTGTGTTTTCTTAAAAAAGAAAAAGAAAGAAAGTGAAGACAATGATAGTTACTGCTCTCCATCTGATAGCTTCTTTAATCCCTTCAGTCGAAGGTTTTTAATGCTACACAGTAAAGATCCATCTACAAAGGTCTGTTTACTTCAAGCATAATTCTGGTTATTATAGTCTGGTGTGTTTCTCATAAATGTAGCTATAGAGGCTGATTGACTCATGCTGACACTGCTCTCCCAAATGGGTCTGTCACCATAACTGCTCTTGTTTTAACTGGCTGCAGCAGTCATTTTGCAAGTGGCATTAGGGATCTCCATCTGGGATTATTTGCCAGCTGACTGAATTGCTAGCATGCTCATTAAAACCCTCTTTGTTAGAGATGTGCATCTGGGAAAACTTTTATTCCTGGACACATTGAAGTTTTCCAGTTCTGGGATCAGAAGGTTCCTCTCTGCACAGCAAAACCTTCCTTCCTCAGAGGGCAGCAGAACTGAAACAACAACATGAAACCCTTTGGTCCTGATCAAGGGGGTCAAGCCTCTTTTATTTTTTATCTCTTCAGTTCCATGGAAGTAGACCTAATTCTTGTACATTATGTAAAAAAACAAACAAACAAAAAATAAAAAACAAACAACAATGGAAAAAAAACTATATACAGTTATGGGAAATGAATGTTGAACCTAATTATCCACAATGTAAAAAGATATGCTCGTGGGTGTTTAACTTTTGTATTTAAAGCCTGTGAGACTCAAAGGAGACTCAAAAGCTGCACAGCTGAAGTCACAGCCGTTGGAATTAATAAGACATAAACCATGTTAAATTAAATCAGAACTTCTCTTCAGTATTCCAAAAGCTTCCTCTCAGCAGTGTAGCCTAATTAACACATAAGACACAAAACTCAGAGGTCTAGTATACATTGAATATAGGAGGAAGTTGTGCATTTTGTGTGTTAATATCAAGCGGCAACCTCCGGTGGTTAAAAGTGAAGCCTATGCAGAAGGGCATAAAACTGCAGTTCCCCCTTCATCCGCTGGGGCTGGCTGCACAACAGAGCAAATCCCCATAGACTCCCATGTTAAAAAGACCAACTTCACGTCAGAAATGAACATGTTTACAGCCTGGTTCAAAAATCCATTTTCGGCTTATAGGTCAGGTTTACCTTCATGACAACTGTGGGGGGAGTGAATTTTTTTAACTCGCCCGTTTGAAAGTAATTTAATCTCAAAGTTCGGCATATTTAGGGGCGTGTCCTTTTTATTGACAGGTACCGATCTCCGGCTTCAAGTCAGAAGAACATAGAACAACCGCGGTTTTTAGCCAGTTAACAATGTGACTTAGCTTTAGCCCGCTTACCTCTGTTAGCTAGTTATCTCGGGTTTAGCTCGGTTAGCTCTTAGCTACTGAAAGCTCGGAGTTCGCTCAATGTCAATAATTCACCATGACGCTCACAGCCCCCCTCTCTGCTCCACCTTTTTGACCATATTTGTATTTTCCGGGCGAGACGACGCGCATGACGCTGCCAAGATGGCGACGGTAGGAACCGCCCACCGAACTTCAATTCAGCTCTTCAGAAACCTATGGGTGACGTCACAGAGGCTCCGCCCATCTCTTTATTTACAGTCTATGGTTACTATGATATATGTGTTCAATATAACAATGTCTTCCATGTTTTCCCAGATTCCTCTGGATGTTTTGCAGAACTGTTGCTCCAGGATCGCAAGTATGAAGACATCCTACAATGACATTTTGGGATAGATAAATGTTTGATGATACTCCAAAGTTCTGTTTTGCACCTTTCTACTGGGCTGCACTGTGTTTAAATGAGATTAAATATACTTGTTGGCCCTGTCATTGGCACACTTGTGCAGCAAACTAGCCAGAAATGATTGGTATTTGGATGTGATTTCATTTCAGGTGGTTAAAATCAGTTAGCAAGGTTCATTATGGAATTAGGAGCTAAGCCTGATGAAAACATCATGCACACCCATTCAACAAAGGCAACCTGGCTTCAGCCAGGTCAGGCAGAGAAAGATAGATCATGACTTCAAAACCATCGGAAAAATAAAAAATTTCAGTGTTTGTTCATCTCTAGTTGTGATGCACTTAACGGTAAGTCGGTAAAGTGTTCGCACTGAACTAGAACACCAGATGTGATCTAAAGCATTGGTTTGTGAAATCAGATTAAAGTTAGGAGACTTAAATGATGGATATTATATAAAAAATAAGTTGAAAAAAAAAGGTAAATTTACCTACCACTCACGAGGTCTTTTGGAGGTTACCCCATGGAAACTCACAGCAGCTGCCCCAAAGCACACCAGCTTTTTTGGTGATTTCACTGATTTTTTTTGGTGATTTCACTCCTAAAATGAACATTTCTCACAATAAGGACACTGAGTGATGGATTAAATAACACCTAAAAGCAATGATTAAACCCAAAAATTTAGAAGGAAAACCTTTACTGAAGTCACAGATTAAGGAAAACAAACCATAATCATTTTCCTTAAAGACTTTCATACAAACTAACTTAAAATCGATCAACTAAAATCAATTAAGACACTTTTGCACTCATTTGATCCGTTTAAAAGACATCCTTTTTTTGCCTAATGTACCTATCACTGTGTCATTCATTCAAACCACTGTCTTTAACCAAATGTACATTCATATGCATGGGGGAGTAATTGAGTTATTGACCAAAATATGTTTGATCCCATTATATTTACTGCTGATATGTGCCATTTCAGCTTGTTAGTATGATGCTTCTTCCTCCTTGGTCTCCTCTTTCTTTGTCCAGGCATCTTCTGTTACTTCCAGGTCAAAGCCCAAGATGGGAACTGTGGGGCATGAACAAAGTGCCTAAGCCAGTTTGAGTCGAGTTAAGCATAGACATGTAGGCATAATTCAGCCCCCAACCATATTATTTGAGGATATCAGTCTAACTTTGAAAGTTTTGATTTAATGTGTACTTTGTTCCACTTTTTTTTCTGAGGGTCATGCAAATATCATGATTTATTCTGAAGCATGTCAATGGGCAAAAACACTTCACAGGGTGTTTAAAGAACAAGATGTATCCACTAGAAGCTCAAGGAATACTGTAGCACATATCTCCCACATCACTGATTAATTCCAGGATCATATGAAGAGACAAAAATACACACAGAAAATCTTTAAATCTACAGAAAACAACTGCAATTTCCCTGCAATGCTTCAAATAAAACTCCTACTTCCCTAAAACACAAATAAGACTAATTTAGAAACCATGTTTAAAAAAAAAAAAAGTTAAACTGTTAAAATAAGAGAGCTGGCGAGGTTGCCTCAATAGCCTGTTACCTTCAAAATGCCCTGTCACACAACATTGGATTCTCTGTGCAAGCGTTGACTCCGGCCAAATACCAATTGATTTTTTTAAACGACAAGTGGCTGGCACCCAGAATGTTATATCATCATTCATTGTTTCAGACCCATCCAGATTAATTTGATCACAGCAGGATAATAACGGTCAATCAGGCTGTAAAGTAGCTGTAATGTTGCGTGTGACATAACATTCCAACCCCACAGAAATGGAAAAATAGATGGGTAGGACAGAAAGCAGATGTTCAACAGAGCGTGATTTCATCAATCTTTGACAGCATCCCAAAACCAACAAACCATCTAAAAACCGATACAGTACAGAGCAAAAATAGAATGGAGATTGCTAGCAGAACTAGCATGATCATCGTCACAAAGATGATCATCATCACCTAAATGGTCATGGTCAGAGCTTTAAAGGATGATACTGGCCTAAGAATAAGTGTTTGATAAGACATTCCTTCCATCTAGATACAGATCAATCCTTCCAACACGCAAAAGAAATATTCAACAACTATACATACATACACTGCTCAAAAAAATAAAGGGAACATTAAAGTAACACGTAGATCTGAATGAATGAAATATTTTTATGAAATATTTTGTTCTTTCCATAGTTAAATGTACTGACAACAAATTCACAATTATCAATGAAAATCAAATGTATCAACCCATGGAGGTCTTGATTTGGAGTTATACTTGAAATTAAAGTGGAAAAACACACTACAGACTGATCCAGCTTAAATATGATGTCCTTTAAACAAGTCAAAATGAGGCTCAGTAGTGTGTGTGGCCTCCACGTGCATGTATGACCTCCCTACAATGCCTGGCCTACATGTGTGTGTGTGTGTGTGTGTATATATATATATATATATATATATATATATATATATATATATATATATATATATATATATATATACACACACACACACACACACACACACTACTCACAAAAGTTAGGGATATTTGGCTTTCAGGTGAAATTGATGGAAAATGCAATATGTTCATGCTACAGTGATATAATATCATAAAAGTAAGACATTTAAGTAGAAGGATGCACTACTGATTTCCTCATCTCAAAAAATTCATTCAACACAAAAGGTAACAACAATGGTAGTTACACCACAACAAAAAATTTGAATGTCTCAATAGCTCGTCATGTGCCCTTGAGCATCAATTACAGCTTGACAACGACGTCTCATGCTGTTCACAAGGCAACTTATTGCCTGCTGAGGCATGGCATCCCACTCTTCTTGAAGGGCAGCCCTCAGGTCATTGAGGTTCTGGGGTGCAGGGTTTCGAGCCTCTACACGACGGCTCAGCTGATCCCACAGGTTTTCAATGGGATTCAGGTCTGGAGAGAGTGCAGGCCATTCCATTTGAGGTACACCAGTCTCCAACAGCCGTTCCCTGATGATGTGGCCTCGATGAGCAGGAGCATTGTCGTCCATGAAGATGAAATTAGGCCTGTGCTGTTCATGTAGGGGCACAATCACTGGATTAATGATGTTATTCAGGTAGTATGGGCTTGTCACTGTACCATTCACAAAGTGTAGGGCAGTTCTGTACCAAGTGGACACCCCTGCCCACACTGTAACACCGCCACCACCAAAAGCTCGCCTGGTGACAACAGTGGCTGATGCATAGCGCTCTCCCTGACGTCTCCAACATCGTTGCCGGCCATCATTTCTGCTCAGTGTGAATCGACTTTCATCAGAGAACAGCACTGAGGCCCACTGGTTCCTCGTCCAGCGTAAATGCTCCCTGGCCCGTGCAAGACGATGATGCCTGTGCCTGGTGGTGTGGTCAGGTACCCGTGCAGGTCGTCTAGCACGCAGACCACGCTGATGGAAATGGTTTCGAATGGTCTGACGTGACACTTGGGTGCCTCTCACCTCTCTTAAACGTGCCTGGAGTTGAGTGGCATTCATCATCCGGTTTCTCAGGGCAGTGTTCACAATGTAGCAGTCATCAGCACGGGATGTGGCCAAAGGACGTCCACTTCTAGGCCTTTCTGTGACTCTTCCAGTCTCTGGATATCTCTGTTGCAACCTGCTGATGACACTCTGTGACACTCCAAGCTCAGTGGCCACTTCTGTCTGAGAACGTCCTGTTTGAAGCATCGCAATGGCAAGGGACTGTTGTTCCATTGTTAGGTGTCGTCTTGGTCTCATGATGTCAAAATGTGAACAGCATGATGAGGACAACTGTTTAAACACCAGCTCTAATTGAACCAGGACATTTATTGGTCAATTCAAGGATCACACACCTGCCGTGATTTTTGCCGTTAAGCTCCTTGTTAGAGAACAGCAACTTGTGCAAAATTTATTGAAACATTTAACAGTTGGACATGTGCATTTAAAAGCTTAGAGAAGATCACATTAAGTTCACCTGTACAGGTTTGAATGCATTTTAGGCTTGTTGTGAAATTTCACCCAAAAGCTGAATATCCCTAACTTTTTGTGAATAGTGTGTATATATATATATATATATATATATATATATATATATATATATATATATATATATATATATATATATATATATATATATATTTGTTTGTTTGTGAAATTGCACAAAAAACGACATTTTAGGATCAGCACTGCATCCTATTTATATCTAAATCCAACATGAAAGAGAGCTGCAAATATCTAAGTAAGCTGAAATGATACTTTACAAGTCATCCCCACATCACATCTATTTTAGTAGCTTAACTCTGACATGTTCATACAGTGATGTCAACTCCATGCAGCTCACTAGTTGTATGTGTAGGCTTTCCTCCCTGAAAGTTAGCGAGGTCATCTCCTGGTTACATCATTGCTTGGCTTTAAGCCTAATAAAACTGCTGTGGGAGTATATCAGTCCAGTTGACTAGGACTGTGGTAGCATTAGTACCTTTTTATAACAAGAAACAAAGGGATGTGCAATTGGCATTATTGAGTTAGGTATTTACCTCTTCCTGCGACCACTAGCACACAATATTGCTCTGTGTATAAAACAGAACTTCAAGGTAAAGTTCAGCTGTCAAAACTACTTTGAATAAAAGTACTTGTATGACTGCACAGAATAGCACAGAATGAAAAATGTAAAAATAGTAATACAAATCGTCCTCACTGTCATATCACATTGACATTAATGAGCAAGTCTGAGCGAACAGAAAGCAGTTGCCATTCTGATCGGGACTCCAGCCACGTCACCGACAACTTAAGCAACCCAGAACAAGGCTAACATCTTTAGATGCATCTCAATTGAGTCACTGATGCAACCCTAACATATTTCCAAATGAGCATCTGGCGAGACCCTCCTTGTCAAGGCAGATAGGATGACTGCACAGAGTTGTGTGGACAAATGGTGAGGGCGTTGTGCTGCAAACAGCATGGACATGACCAGGATAGACAAAGAGAGATGCCAAGAGACAGACAGAGATGAAGAAAGGCTCATGCAGCTCCAGCACACTTGATGTCTCCACATTGTCCTTTTTTCTTTTTTGTATTGTTTCGCAAGGGTGATTCTGCGACGAATCACCCTGTGACCTACATCTGAGATCTTAGGCTTAGAGAAAATTAAACAGATATCATTAGTAGGCTGCTCCCATCCATTTCTTTCAAATTGCAGTCATTTATTAGCTTACTGCACTATGACAGAGGTTACTGCATAGATGCTAAGCTGTTTGCATGTGTCTGGTCTTAGGACGGTAAGAATACCTCAACATCAATGAGGTTTCTTCTTTTACTTGCAAGTTAACTGACCTCTTTAGTTTTAAATGTGCAACATCAAAAACTTTTGGAAAATAACAAGAAAAGCACAATTAGTCACACAAACAAGCTCTGATTGTTTAAATGTTTGAAGGAAACCTTATATTTAAGCGCTGCACACCATGTCCCAGCCTTAGGATGTGAATGGCTCATTCTAGTTTAAGGAGCAACAAATTATCATGATGAGTGAAGTATCCATGGATGCCAAATGTATGACAAGCATTCTGTCACAAACTTCCCCGAGGCACTTTACACATACAGAGACTGCTTCTTCAAGCGAATCCACTTCACGATTGACCGAATGATGTGGAGCAATGCACACTCCTAGAAAGTCATTTTCTCTCTCAACATGGGGGGGGGGGGGGGGGGGAAGCCGTGTGGAGAAAATGCAAGATTTTAAACCTGAATGGCATTTCGGTAGAAAGCAGGAGTAAAAGTTGAGGATATAAAGTTCCTGCTAGAGCTGCAACATTTGGAGTTTTGTGAGAAAATAAGCATTTGATGGATGCTACAGTGGCCTTGTTCTAACAACATACACTAATGTCACAATGTCTGATGTTAAGATCAGACAGGGAACATAAATCCACACACCTATCCTTCAAAATCCTCTTTCCTGTTTACATCTGTTTGATTAAAGGAGGAGGAAGAGTGCAGAGACTGGCAGGCGCCAACAACTTCACTTAGCATCTGCACTGGGACGGTTGTGTCATCCGTTTGGTTTGTGTCCAATAAATGTGTCACATTTACAATGAGAGGGAAAAAAAATAAATAGTACAAGAAAGAGAATTAGTACAGAAAAACTCAAACTATGAGACTTTTGGTTTATGAAATTATACCATAATATCTACAATTACTTGTAATTAAAAACAAAATACCATCACTACAGCATTAGTGTAAATTGCACTATAAAGAGGATATTAAACCGCTTTAAAAGAGCACAGACATAACTACACAGTTTAGGTAAATACTAGATCTTTGTTGTATGTTCCCTGCAAGGATTGTAATGCTTAATCAGTTTAATAAACTGTTACATTAAAGCCCTTCTCAGACATGACATGATTGTTTTAATCATTCTTTTAGGGCTCCTGTATATTAAAGACTTGCCATAAAAAAAAAACAGAATCCTTTGCTGCATCTCTTTATGTTGCCATCTGCAAAAAAAACGAAACAGGATTTCACATACTGCAAAAAAAGATAACCTCCCAGTTTGGGTGTTTATCTGGGCCATAAAACCAACTTTGCAGTTCCATAGGGGAGCAATAGTTATCCATTATCTAAAAAGCTGAACAATACACTACCAGTCAAAAGTTTGGGCACACTTTCCCATTAAATCCAATGGGAATGCGTATCTAAGCTTTTGACTGTATATTCAGATTATTATATTTAATAGTACTATACTGCTGAGGCACAATTGCATGTGCCTAGACATTACAGAAGGCCTGGCATAGAATCTAAACTAACAGCTCTTATTGCAATTACTCCAATATAAGTATTTAAGCGGGCTGCACTGTGGCCTCACAGCAAGGTCGCTGGTTCAGTCCTTGGCTGGGGCAAGGTTTGGGCAGTGGGAGTTTGCATGTTCTCCCCATGTATGCGTGGGTTCTCTCCGGGTACTCCGGCTTCCTTCCACCGTCCAAAGACATGCATGTTAGGCTAATTGGTTACTCTAAATTGCCCTTAGGAATGAATGTGAGCGTGAGTGGTTGTCTCTATGTGGCCCTGCAATGGACTGGCAAGCTGTCCAGGGTGTACGCTGCCTTTTGCCCAAAGACTGCTGGGATAGGCTCCAGCTTCCCACAACCTGAATTGGATTAAGCGGTTCAGAAAATGAATGAATGAATCAACATAGTGTTGATAGTGTCCAGCTTCCCGGCGACCCTTCATTGGACTAAGCAGTTAGGATAATGAATAAATGAATGATAAATATTTAAGCTTCATGCAATAAAAATACCGTTTAACCAGCACATAATGGCAAAGCACTCATTCACAGTGTTGAACAGTCAGAGATCTCTTTTATTTATGCAACTAATGCAGTTTAACATCTTGATGCAGCTAAAAATAGCAACAATAATGATAAAACTGATCTATTAAAAACACATAATATGGTATGACAGAGTCAGTTGGCCAATACACAGAGAAGAGACAACAAAGACAGACTTTCACAACAGTTGATTGTCAGCTTGGTGTGTAAGAGCCCTGAAAGCGACAACAGTCAGTCAGTCAGACGCCGGTCACTTTGGTGTTAATGTTTCTTGCGGCTTCATGCAACAACATGTCATATTGCCATAACAATTCCCATTAGCTAGAGTTTATGTAAAACATAACTAATGTAGCTGAAAATATCCTTTTTCAACACATCTAAAACTATTAGTCAGTGTTATTTTAAAATAGGACAAGAAAAAAAAAGTTGGCTTTTATCTGCCAATCAAGATCTTCTGATTGACAAATCTCTCTTAAAAGAAACCCAACATCTCAATCACAACGTCACAGGCAAGGAGTTTAGGAAACTGTACCAAATAGAAAGATGGAAATGATTTTGTATAAATCACTGTAGAAAGTAGACATGAAAGATATTAATAAGTCCAAAGATTAAAAAAATAAAAAAATGGAAACACAAAATCCTTCTAATGTCAAAACCTGACTGTGATCTGTGTGTCTGGAACTCACATGTCAGATGCTGTTGTCTGGACAGGACATATTTTAGAGTCAAGGAATAAAAACAGGGGAAAAATGAATGTGGAGAAACTGCAGTCATGTTTCCTCAGAGCTTTCAAACATTGGTCTGCCGCTAGATCCAAATATAAACACTTACTCGCTATGTTTCATACACACACACACACACACACACACATACGAACCTTTGTTATATTTTTCCCCCTTGACATTACTCTTTCTCACTCACTTGCATCTCTCGCCGCCCTGCATGGAGACAGAGCTGGCAGCCTCAACCACCCCCCCAGCAAGTAAAGTGACAGGGGGGAGCAAACAAACGACACATGTGCACACACGAACAAGCATCCTCGTAGCCTGCATACACTGACTGGATCCAAATAAAGTCACATGTCGCTTCTTTACAAGATAACAGGAGAGAATTATGAACGCTCACTCACGACCAAGATGAACGAGACACATTTTGTTGTAGCTTTTAGGCGAATTAATTGTAATTTGAAATAATCTGAGATTACCACAGATGTCAGCCTTTAACGTAGCAACAGATATAACTAGCTGCCCAATCTTCAGTTGTGTTCTTTTACTGAAGCAAATGTATTGAGCCAAGACCACCAAGATAATGTAGCTACATTGGTGTCAGCGACCCCCACCAACATGCGATGACAAAGTGATTAATTGTGTGATATATTAAATGGATGTTCTTGCAGCTATCCTCTAAATGTAAAGCTGGAAAACTGTCAGAATCTTCATGAACAAGGAAGATAAAGTTGTTTATTCAGATCTTTAATATTTGTACAAAAACAAAGGTGCCTTATTGGTTTAATTTTGACAGTCCTGGTAAAAAAATCCAGAATTTATTGGATAAATGTAGGTTATATAAGTTTTTACCATTATCTGGTGACCCCCTAAAATTATCTTGCCCAAACAGTTAGAGAATTGCTGCTTCAAAGGATCACTTCATTATATTTTAGTGAAACATTTTTTGTCCTTGTAAACACAGAAGCATGATATCTGTTTTCAAGTTGCAAAAATGCAGGGACTGACTGACTTCTAAGACGCTGACCTGTCCATGTGAAACAAAAATGCACAAAGTAAAGAAACAGTTTTTATTTCAACCAGGGATGTCAAACATGTCAGTTAAGTGGCTGCAAATAGCACAATTTCATCTCTTGTGGGCAAGACAAGTGAAAAAATGACAAAATAACTAATAAATGATTAAATTAAAAAATTTCCTCAGTGGGGTGGGTGAACGCTTATCTCAAGCTTGAGTCCTAAAGGAGCTTGAGGGTCTGGCACAGAGTCTGAACTATTTATTAGATTGTGCTATTCTGGACTGAAAGGTCTGGTGTTTCTGCATCCTCTTCTCCAGTGTGGGGGACAATGCTCCTAGTGCTCCAGGCATGGCCACTTATGTTCCCTTGACCTTTGCCTTTCACCTTTTTCCCATTTTAAGCCAGGTGTCTCTGGTCCTCATTCTGCACATGTTTCTGTACACTGCTGACTACTTGCTTATGTATTTTCTGCCAGCATTTTTATTTATAAATTGCTGTTGGGTGCTGGATTGCTTGGCACCAAGGATTTTCTTGGCACCAAGTATGTAATTTTACACCCAGGGTGTCCAGCTCCGGTCCTCAAGGGCCACAATCCTACAGGTTTTCAATGTATCCTTGGTCCAACACATCTGACTCAAACTAATCACTCATTGTGCAAAACATCATTGGCTGTTGGATCCATTTAATTAAGCCAGGTGTGTTAGAACAGGGATACATCGATTACCTGCAGGACTGCGGCCCTCGAGGACTGACTTTGGCCACCCTTGTTTTAGACTTTTTTTAAACCACAAAGGTGTTTTCAATATTTCAAATATTTCAACTACAAAAACACCAAATGGAAATAACTTTGGTGTCCAACAAATGATAACGAAGCAATCTGTAAAACACATTCACGTCGCAGTAGAATCTGCAGGCTTTTTAAAGGTTTAGTGGAAAAAAAGGCATTGTGTTATCTGATAAATCACAAAACGGAGAGAAAGAATAGCTCATAATGACCTTTGGAAACGATACTCTTTGAAACTATCTGCCACCTCCATAATCCTCAAAAGAGCAAAGTCAGGATGCAATTGTGAATAAAGGGAACTGAGCTTGCACCCACCCACACACACACAGACACAAATACATACCCCCAAAGACACACACATACATGTCCTTTTCCACTTCCTCAGTTATATAACCTTAATGCAAGAGACAGCTTGACTAAGACATCCTGAGCCCATCTTGTGATCGCCGTTTACTTCGGCATGCTGGGGAATTCATTCATTCATTACCATGTTGAGCTGATGACCTGTGTGTCAAGAGAGATGAATCATGTGGGAGGGAAGCACTGGCCTTGGGGAGGACCAGTGTGTATGTGTGTGTGTGTGTGTGTGTGTGTTTGTGTGAGTATTTTATGTGTGTTTGTGGACAGGAAATGTTGCTGCCCATCTTCGTTTTTGTATGCGCTTTCAAATTAAGTAAATCCACTTCGTCATACAAACATGCGTACTCAATGACTTATATTACAGTTTTGTGGCATGCGTGACCGTCACATCATGCACTTCTGTGTGTTGACATGAGAGTTTCTCAACAAGCTGATGTGACAGGCATTGCAAGGGTCATGTGGTCTAAAGATATAGCCACAGGCATCCAAACATTTCAGTTTCCAATGGCCTTGTTAGCGTGTCTCGTAGTACAGAAGTAGATGTAAACTGCAAAGAAGCTCATAGCATGCCGAAACAAAATCTGCAACAACATAAATGGGCCACCCTTAAAAATCTGATGGGATCTCTAGGAAATACCTTAAGAATAGACAAAAAAGTTAGTTTGCAAAGTTAAATGACAAATATTGAGCAAAATTTGATCAAATTTAAGATTAGATCAAAGCTATTTTTTCCATTTAAAGTGCTTATGCAGCAGTGATTAAAGTCAAACAATACACAATACAAGTTTTATTACAAACTTTGTGTTACTTCTTGTATTAAATGGCCGCTTTAGTTGAAATAATCAGTTAATTATTTCCTGAAATATATTTTAAAAAATAGAAAATAGATCCACCCTGGTTAGTGTATGGTCATTACTAAAAACTGGGAAAGAAAAAACTATTAAGGAACACCTTTAATTGACCTTTTTAATCCTTTTGTGAGACAAAAGCACAGGAAACACCACTGTCTTTGTAGTAACTTACAGTTGCAAGGTGAAATAAGCACAATGGTAAACGTACTTTGGTGCTAGTCCCAATCGCTCGCCTCGCAGACATTTTACATGCAAAGCGAGCAACAGGCGTTCACATTCCTGCCTTGCAGATACGTGCAGTGAGAAGCTCCCACAGGCCTTTCCTGCTGCATGCAGGCAGGCGCCACTGACAGCCAGACAGCAAATCAACGGTGACAAATAGTAGTGGACTTCTTACGCCCCAGCAACTTGCAACCCCCACCAACACACTGCCAACTGCAACACACCCCCTCTTTGCACCCCCCCTCTCCTCCTCCTCCTCCTCCTCCTCTTTTCTCATCAGTGACACATATGAGATTGGAGGCACAGCCCATCAACAGCTTCTGGCTTTTATTTTGTAATTGTGAGGGAAAATAGAAAAACAAGAACTACAGAAAAGAAAATGCACCCTGCATTGTCATATCTCGCCTGAATGATGCACAGAGAGGTAATACCGAACTGTTATGTGCTGAAATCCATTCAGTTCAAAGCCATCTAAGGATCATTTTCAATGAAAGTGGAGATAATACAGCTTCATAGGTAGATGTGGACGGCTTAACAATCTCATATAAAACTTAATCTTATCTGTGCTGATGCTTTGATTTAGTAACCGATACAAATCTGCGCTTGAAAGTGCTTGCGTTTAAGGTGCAAGTTATATAACCTGGATTAAGGTTCTTTTTATAAACAAAAGTAATAGAATTGTGGGTTTTTTTTGGTGGAAAAGATCAAGTCAACAAAGTATTTTTAATCAATTTTCAGAACTTAGTGGACACTACTGCAGATAATCTTCAATGTGTGTGCTCAGCATCAGACATGTGAATTAAAATTCCAACACAATCTACATCCACTCTCACCCTGCAGCGGACATCAGACAAAAAGCATATAAAAAGTGTACTAAAAAGATTAATCTAATAAATCTGGAAAACACCTCAAGTTCATCATATCTAGGCAAACATATATCTACCACTTTATGTAGGAAGTTATTAAAACAGTTATTAAAACAAAAGTATAACCCACTTAATGTAGGCTACTGAAACACCCTGCTAAACAAAATACAGCACAAAAGTGCTGATGACCAACAGAAAAACAAAATCTTACAATTTTAGATAGGAAAAATAACCTTATTGAGATGTAATTATTATCTAACAGGTCCTTTCCTTGGTTCTTTTTTCCAGTGCTGAGCAGAGTGTGTGGGAAGAAGATGTGAATGGGGCCATATGAAGTTCTGTGTGAAGCCTTTTTGACAAGCAGATAATTACTCTATGTGAATGGGCTGTGTGTAGGGGGACAACAATTAGATTTGCATGCATCATTACATAAAGAAAATCTTGCAGAATGTAAAGAACCTATCTTTTCTTAATTTCTAATTTTAAGTAAATTGAAAAACTCAAACCAACATCATTTACCTGCATGAAACACAAAGAAATTAAATAAGCTTAAATCTTTTAATATCAGTATGGGCTCAATAGTCTTTCAATGTATGTTCATGTTCATGTTTTGTTGTTGTTTTGTTTTGAAGTTATAAAAAAGCAAATACTTAGACTGAATAATTCAGCTACATTAAATTCTAAATGATTCAACTGCAAGATTTGGGTGAAAAACATCATAAAAGCTCAAATAGGCTAATTCATGCACAAAGGGTGGACATATTCTTTTTAATTACTTTTCTCAAGTAAGTGACTTGTGAATAGTTATTGAAAATAGATACTTGCAAAACAATTTAAAAAAAAACCACATTTAGGTGCCAATAAACCACCTAGGTTGTTGAAAGAAAACAGAACTCTAGCGTAACGTCGAGTAATATGTTTAAAGTCAGCTAAAAATCCCACAAAAAATGGGCACGCACAAACAGTTTAAACCACAACATTAAACTTCTACCATATTTTTATTAGTTACATGAAAATGAAACAGTGCAAAGAAAAGTTTCAATAATCCACCTCAGATTATACATTGTATGCTTATCTCAGGTGTTATCTTAAATGTGGTCAGAGCTAACCTGTTAGCACAAAGATAGATAGATAGATAGACAGACAGACAGACAGATGGATAGATGGATAGATGGATAGACGGACGGACAAACAGATTTAACAACTGTTTCCCTGGTAGCAACTTTTGGCAGTCGTCTTTGATTTTCTGTGGGACATTATCAACCCTTTCATGCATTAATTATTAAAAACAATGCAACATTATTTTTAAATACATTATTTACCATCCTCATTCATGGATGTGCAAGAAAAAAAGCTTGTAAATAGTTGTCCACTATATGGCCACTATGCATGAAATGGTTAAATTTGGAAGATTGTTCAATTCATTTTTTTTTATTTTACAAAAATGTGGTAAAATGATGGATTGCAATCTTAATTAAGTCAAAACAGTTCAAGAATTAAAAAATGTCTCCTGCTACCTTGTTGTGAAAAAATTAACAATGCAGCCTGTGCTTTCCAAAATGAGTTCTCAGCAGCAGTTCACAGTTTTACATTGTTAAGGTTAGATGATCAGCAATATTTTAATCATAATCCAGCCTTGGGTTGAGATTATATTTAAGTTTATAACAGGTCTATTTGTCAAAATGGTTTCTAGACAGATTTTATCTTGATCAATGCATTTTCATTTTTCAAACTAATTTCTGCAATTTAGCAGTAAATCTGAAATCAATTTAGTGCATACTGAAGTGTATATTTTAAAATAGCAATTTAATTTCCATACAAAAAAACCTAGTAATTTCATTACCACTGGAATTTCCTTTGTTCTACTTTAACAACAGTTAAAGCAATGCTTTTTATTGCAAACTTTGTACCTAAAAGAAAAGACATTGAGAAAACAGTTGAAAAGCTGATCTGCATGACCTTTTCTCAGTAGGTTTGCAGAGAAAAGTAGTGATATTTGCAATATACACAGCACAAGCAGAGTGGTCCTTCACAGCAGAAGTTGCAAAACACTCCCAGGATTTCATGAAGGGATGGGAAGTGTGGTCCATGAGCGGTACTATCATCCGTCTCTTTCACTCATGTCTCCACTATAGAACCTAAAGAGTGTCCCATGGAGGGACCCCTCACCCTTTGTCCAGTCACTTCCTGTCTGTAGCACTGAAGCCACTGGCCAAGAACTCCACAGCGGACTCCATAGCAAAAAAATTATGTCACCACTGACACTAGTGGAAGGAACAGTTACTTAAGCACTGTACTCAGTAAAGTTTGAAAGTTCTTATATTTATTTAATTTCAGAGAAAATTACATTTCTTTTGTAATGCACTGGGTGGTTTGGCACTGCGTTGCTGAAGCGAGCTAGGCCTGCTATTTCAACATTTCATTTGGATGGCTGCATACGTTGCTCTGAAACTTGTACAACACTGTAGAATAAAAGTTGCTGGCTGATTAAACTGTAAAATAGTATTTTAATAAGCATTTGTGTATGCATGGCAGCAGTGCTCCACGATTACAGTTTGCAGGAGTGTTCTTAAACCAGTGCACTGACAGTCATATATGTGATTCAAAGAATCATGTCGGTTTTTATTCAGGGATGCACAAGACAAACCTTGAAACTATGGCTATTCTCGTCTGGTTTTCAGCTTTGTGTCTTGCATACTTTAATCTGAATTCTTTTTAATCTTTGATAATATTATGCAGCATAAAAGAGAAAATCCCAGACACTGCACAGAGAAGCATTGCTCTGTGATTGTTCTCAAATTGTTTATACATAGTGAGTGAGTGAGTGGTGGTGAACCACTTCCCATATTATCTTCTGGAAGAGTTGGCGTCTCTATGAAGCTTTTAAATACCCAGTCATCAATCATGTCTGACCTGTTGCCATTTAACCTAATTAATTGTGAGATGTTCCACTAGGAAATGAATTCTTGTAGAGGCTTTGTACCCCTCTCTCAACCTTGGCATATATTTTTTCATCAAAACATTACTTTTGCTTCTTCAACACTGGATATGCTGTTTTTATTGTTTACAACCAAATCATGGGTTTGCTATTTTTTGCTTTGTGTCAATTTTCAGAGGGTCTCAATTTTATAAGCATATAATAATGCTTAATATCAATCACTCACAGAGGCAATTCATCTTCAGAGTGTTTTGATGGAGCAGTTTGCTTATAAAACATCCTCAGTTATGCAAGATTTCAAATGCACTTACATAAAATCTCCTCATTGGGTTGCACTAAATGCTTAAATGATACTAATCTGTTTTTTGTTTTTATAAGTAGCTATTTATAGTATATAGTCAGAGTACACGTGTTGTACGTGTGGAGTTTTTTTTATTGATCTATGAATTCAGAACAAAATAATAATTTTAAGTGTATGTTTGTACACTCTCTTAAACTGCATTCGTAATAAAGTCACAGCAAATAAAATTAAGGTAAAAATTTTATCAGCTCAATGTAATTATGTTCTTAAAAAGAGAAAAGCTTGGTTTAAGCAGGACTGCCCCAGCACATTGACTTTATAATTGTGCCAATATTGTGGCACATTCAGGCGCCCTGGGGGGGTTTTGTATCACTGCAGCTCAGTCACAAAAGGCCAAGTAGAAAGAGAAAACGTTGCACATATTGGTTCTATCCCAAGTGTTAATGTTCTGTCTCTGCCTCTCTTTTCATACATATCCATAGATACGTAAATATATGTACAACACACCTATAAATATACCACAGTTCCTTCTCTCATTGCTATAAGCAGATGTCAGCATTTACTGCCTCCTCTCCAGGCCCCACAAAATGCAGGTGGACCTAATTCTCAATGCAGTAAGTACCTGTTACCAGCCATATTGTTTTACTGGACATTTCTAGTTATGATTACAACAATGAGGACATTGTATCTGAGAAAAGTGAGGATTTTTTTAATTTACTTTATATATCCATATATATATATATATATATATATATATATATATATATATATATATATATATATATATATATATATATATATATATATACATACATAACTGGAAAGTTGGGGGGATCGATTCCAGGCTTCCCCTGACTATATGCTGAAGTGTCCTTGGGCAAGACACTGAACCCCAAGTTACCCCTGATGTGCCTATCAGACTATGTGTCTGTATGTAAGTAATTTTGGATAAAAGTGTCTGCTAAATGACAACAGAATAGAATAGAATAGAATAGAATAGAATAGAATAGAATAGAATACTGGAAATTACTTCTGCACAAATCTGTGGTTTGACTTGTCAAAAATCTTTTATCATCCACTGTTATCAAACTCATTGATCCTCAAGGTATTCAAGATGCAATAAAAGTTTATGTTTGAAATGTGGGGTAAATTGCACAAACATTATAATCGGTAGTTAAAAATATTGCCTTTCATTAAAATATACCTGACACATTATTAGCTTATTAGCAGGGTGAGGTGCATTGGAGAGTTCAGCTGACTGATTACTTGCATGTGATACTTATATTTTTTAAAGGTTCTACTGCAAAAATGTGTTTTATTTAATAGATTTGGTGATATTTAAGGGAATAATTCTTCATAAATAACCACTTTTGCTGCTGAAACAGCTTGCTACAAGAAACCAAACTGCACTGAGAATCAAACTGTCTGAGAGCTTTGTCTCTGATGATACATGCAGTGAGGTGCTCTACATTGCAAGAGATAGTCTCGACATGGCAAGTACAAATACAGGAAAATCAAGTCTGAGCTTTTTAAGGCACCATGCTGAGATACCACTCACGTCACGTCTTTTTGTCTGCATGGCTCTTTTACATCACACGCTGCTTCTCATTCCAAATAGCTGTAACGTGCCTGCCATTCCTGGAGGTGTATATATGACGTTCCAAACCCCTCCTGCACAAATACAACCCAACCTCCTGGAAGAAGACCAAGAACCAGCTGGTCAAGGACCTAGGAGGAGGTCTAACACCACAAGAATCACAATCTCCTTTGCATGACTGGGATGTGACCCAGAAGAGGGTGAGGATGGAGAGCCAGATGTTGAGGCACTACGCTTCAGGGCGCGAGGCAGGGCTGAAGTGAACCTGAGCGAGCAAGTGAGTGACAGAGGGAGTGATGTATGTGGTGTGTGCAGTACAGTGTCTGCATGCTGAGGGATAAGAGCCACATGCAAACCTCTTGTCAGCAGACAGGAGCTTTACTCTGATGTACGTTCTAGGTAGTAGTTCCTCACTTTTTTCTGTATTTTTTTCTTTTATAAACACAGCAGCTGCATCACTGACAGCTCCCAGAAGCTGAGAGGCAGCTCAGTGTGGGGTTTTATTTCCCACAGCTCTCTAGTATTAGTCCAAGGGGTGCTTGAAAGCTACCAAGGTTCAGTCACTCACTTCACTGAGCCAGTCACTCGAAATGGGAGGAAATGTAAATGACTTACATAATCAGCCCCCTCCTTTCAATCACACACACACACACACACACACTAAATAAGTGAAGTCAGCACTTAATAAGACTGTTGATAACTGTTGAAAACTGTTGAAATATAATCTGTCATGTTCACAAAGTCAATTTACAGAGCAGCGCTGAACTGACATTTTATGGAGAGTCTTCTATGGTGTCAGGCCTGTTCCCTGACTTGAAGTCATAATCATCATGTTAGGGAAACAGAATCTGTTGGTCTCCACTAATCGCGGCGTTTACCTTGGTGCATTTTAATACAGTATTATTCTGATGTCTTTAAAATGGACCTGATGTGACTAAGTAAATATTTGCCTGGTACTTTTAAACAGCACAAACAGTGAAACCACTTTTCCTGATACAGTGATTTTTTTTTTTTTTCTTTTTTCGGATTTTTCCAATTAACTTCCATTTTAGTAGTCAGCCCTTGACAGCAAAAACAAAAGACTTTTTTTTTCCAAATTTATTGAGACAGATTGGCCAAGGGTGTTGCTGCCATCTACAGACCCAAGATTACATTTGTTACCAGCACACACACACACACACACACACACACATAGATAAAGTCTATGTTAACAGTCGAAGCCTTGAATGAAAATGAAATGACCAGAGCCGTCTGCTGCAGACATGTTCAGGATGCGAACCATGAGTGCAGCCAAACATGAGGGATTATGTTCAGACCTCGTGCATTCACCTGCACTAACAGCAGAGAATTATCTGTGTGAAAGTCATGATGTCAGCCTCAGTGTGTCTGTACTACTTCCATAACATCATGTTCTTTTTATGTAATGGACAGATAAAGGTTGACAGAGTAGCTCCCCACTTTTTAACTTTGTGACCTCTCCTGGCAATGCAGTGTCTATTTACAGCTCTGTGTCAAGGGTTGCATTGATTCCAATTGTTGAGTAAATTTATTGACTTGATTTTTAAGGGTGCTGAAAAGCTTCAATTATTTAGAGATTTATCAGTAAATTTGGAAACAGAATTTTTTTTCTATAGCATGCAAAGCTGAAAACTCTTTTCACTCTTGGAGTGGTTTTGAGACAAAACTTGCAATTCACCACTTTATGTTTGGTTTTTTTAAAATTATTTCCCTTGCTAGCTACTTTAAACTTAGCTATAACGTAGTTGCAATGCAGACTGAAGCCTTCCTTTGTTCACTAGTCAAATTATGGAAATGAAACCAAAAATTAGACATACATTTCTGTACCCTTGGAGGTCCCAGCTATTGGGTGACCCTGGGAGTGAAAGCCTGCATGTTCCTCCTCCTGTCACCAGCTGAAGACAAACTGCAGCACAGCTCCCTGCTGGTGCTTTTCTCTTGCAGCGACAGAAATCACATCACTTCCCAGGAAAAAGGTGGAAGGTGAAGGGTGCACAAGCCCCCACTCCTATGGACTGAAAATAGCATGCTTCTCTGCTGGATAGGGCCAAACAGGCTGAGATGCAGCAGGTGACATGTGCATCGAATGGACAACTGTTTAGAGAGCGAATTGGAGGAGATATTTTGGAAATGTCACGCACTGGCATTATTAGCATACCCCTTGTCTTAGCCTCTATCCAGCCTGTCACAGTCAGAAAGCATAACGGGCAGGGGTGCCTGCACGGCGGGCAAGGAGGAGGATTTATTATACTTTTCATCAGCACGGTGTGTTTACACGGGACATGGTGGTTGTTCAAAGGGTTGTCATCATTTCTGTCTATTTAAAGTCAAACTCAGGCAACAAGCAAAAGCAACGACTGTCTCAGGAGTAAGACAGACAGCTTGCATTAAACAAATGTCTCCCCTTTGTAAAAGTTCTCTGTAAAAAGCCACGTGTTCAACGACTTTCACTCTGATGAAAACGGGAAATGATGAATGAATGCTCCTGTTTAAAAAAAAAAAAAAAAAAAAAAAAAAAAAGGATGTTTTTTTTTTTTTTTAAGGGATGACTCAGCTTTCTAAGGTGTGCTGTTGAGAGCACCTTTAAGGAAAGCATGAACACTGATTCCTACCGTTTCACCAAGTGCCTGCTATTTGGAGGTGAAATGTAACCCTGCCAGCGTCACTAACGTGGAAACGGCTGGATTTGCATTGTTAGCAGTCTCAGTGGAAATCATTTAGAAGTCTGGAAGACTGAGATGACTGGTTGCTATTTGATTTCCTTTCGGCTCATTAAATAGAGCATTGAGCAGCATATTTCTGAATGCACAAGTGGTTTCTTTCATGGAACAGGTATCGCTCACTGCCAACGGGATTTTTCTTACTGTATGCTTGACTGAAATGCCACATGTCCCTTTTTCAACCTCATACTAAACACTTGAGGAGTCGGTGTCAAAGATTTTCTGCCATTCTCATTTAGGATGGAGAGTGAGTGAGTGAATGAGTTGGGGAGGGTAATCCACAACAACCCCTGGGTGTTTTATTCTCATACACTAACCAGTTGTTTATCACCATGGTGTTTTGGTAGTGAAAGGCTAGATAGTGCTGCCTCCCTGTGTTTGCACACAGTAACTGCTGCTGTTCTCATTATCAACACAGAGACACAGCAACTCTTGACGATACCTCGGCTTAAACGACCCAGTCTTGTACCTGACAACAGAGTAACTCCCATTACAGGCTATAATACACATCAACAGCGGCTGTCAGGAGTATGGCTCCCATCCCACATCTACATCACCACAGACCAGCGCTGTAACATTAGGGAATTGCCTTTTGGTTAATATACTAATGCACCTGTAAGCTGCTGCCAATTTTATAAGGGCCACTGGTTACAATCACGTGGCTCTATCTTTATACATCAATCTGTTTTGGGGATGATACGGCTTGATAACTAAAGGATATCGTGCCAAATCACTTTTTCCAAGTTATTTGAATTATTAGTTTGGTGTTTTAACTTCTGTAGATTAAACAAACACAGCATGGGCGAAGAGTAGTGTGGATTAATGTTTATTTCAATAAACATAATCATGAAGTCAGAAGTACAGCATGACAACATAGTGCTGTCCTTTAGGCACACAGGAAAAGATATGCAGGTGTTGAAATATAATTTCTACTACAGTAGATGTGTGTTTAATACATTAATATGTTTTAGAGGTCTAGAAAGCTTAAAAATCTTAATTTAAGTAAACAATCTAAAAAGACAGCATCGGTACAGTAGATACGTGAACAAGGCAAGAAGAGCGACAGTAGTTCAGATCTTACAGTTTACAACTTTGGTATTAAGTGAATTTAAAAAACAGTCAAATAAAAAAAAGGCAGTAAAATCAAAAAACATGAGGCACTTTCTTATGAGCAATATCAGTAGTAAAGTTTGTCTGCATCATTGACACCAAAAAATCCCTTCATTAACATCAGTCTTTACACATGAGAGCAGTTGAACAATGTTCCAACATCCCACTGTCGTCAGATGCAGAAAGGTGTGTGGCTAAGCTCAGGAAAACTGGGAGAGTTCATCATAACACAATGTCACAGAAGACACGTTGACCAATTAAGGCAAAAAAAGGAAATTAGCTCTTAAGAAAGCACCTCAGGTATTCCACAAAGTGATCATGTACGAAATATTAAACAACTTAAAAAAAAGGCCACAATCAAATAAAAACTCCAAATTCATGAATAACTAGTAAATGTGGACGCGGAAATCCTGTTAGAGATGAGTGCTCCAGAAACTGAGCTTATTAAAGCCAATGCTGCTGATAAAGAGAAGCTGCTGTGATCAGGATTAACAGCTCCTACAAAGTGCCAGCTTTACTCCACTGATCTTTACACAACTTCCAAGACCATCAACTAGTCCACGTGTATTGGAAAGTAAAATTGCGGGGACTCAGAGTGAAAGAAAACTACAATTAGTAGTCTCGAGTAGGCTGTCCCCCACACCAATTTACACAATCGGTATTAAAATTCCCATCAGTTCCTCTCAGAGGTTTCATCTTGCTGCTCTGTGATGGTGAAGATCTGAGTCTAATGACTTCCAAAACACTTGTACTATTTTCTGCTATTTGTTTACTAAAATGTGCAACTATACAACTTGCTAACTCCGTTTTATCCAGTGTGTAGGGGAAAAAAAAGAATCTATGGCTATTTGAGAATGGCACATGATGATGTAGGTACTACCTCCTTCACCCACACACTCTTCTCTTTGCTTCCTTTAGTAAGGGTCCTCCTTTAGACTTCGATATAGGCAGCATGTAAACACCATTCCAATGATCTGGGGATTGGATGCAGGGAAGGAAAACAGAATTTATTATGTTTAATCTCTTTATGTGCAGCACATGGCATAAGTCTTCTTAGCTCACCTGTACACAAGCAATCCCAACACCCACAGCTCCAATAATCTTCAGATGCTCCAGGATGAATTTTTCTAGTTTACTGATGCAGCCACCCTAAATGAAAAACAAAAAGTGTCTTCATATTGCATCAGCTGGTGTGGGAGCATTGCCAGAGTCTCGCAGCAAACTAATGTTATGTAAACAGTGTTGTAGCATTATACCCTAACAAACAAAAAAGCACTTATCGTCTTCTCACCTCCACCTTGTAGATGTTGGAAGGGTGGTCTCTTAAGCCGCAGTTTGGAGTTACAGTCTTACAGCAGCTGTCAGGAACCTTCCTGCCTTGTGCAGATACGGAGCGAATCCAGTTGCTCTCAACCCAATCGGATGAATTGTTGCTCCCACAGCACTTAAACTAACAGATAAGTCAGGGAAAAACATGTTTCTCCATCAAAAAGAATAATGCGAAGGTTCACAAATACATTTCGACAGACAATAAATAATACATAAAATATGTTTTGCATAAAACAATTCTGTAGAGTTTGTTTTACAAGAGCAAGTTGGAGTGCAAAAAATGTCAACATGAGAAGTAGATACAAAAGCTTTGTTATGTGTCTTTGTCTAAAAGAAAGCATTGAAAAAAGACAAATTTGACAAATTCTAAAAATACCAGCAAAAACCAGACTAAACTGTAGAAGTCGGCAACCATGCTAGCTTAGCACCTTTATTAGCTACTAAATACATCACTAATTAAAAAATAACCAAATTTAATCACTTAAAACTATCAACGTTGTGTATTTGACAGTACTGAGGTTTATGTTATTTAATATTCTTTTTTTTCTTGTCCTCAGCTTGTAGTTTGGCAAAACTCTCCAGAAAAACTACAACAAAAAAACAACAGAGAAACTTTGAAGCATTATATATCCTGTAAAACTGCAACAGGAATCTTAACCATCTTATTTATGCACAAACAATTATTTCACACACTCAGCTAAATGTGCAGGTAAAATCCACAGATCCCAGCTAATCTCACTTGTCTTGTCAAATCCTGGGTAGCCCTAAATTTCCTTAAAATAAATAACAAGTCAGAAGTCATTCAGTTTGCGCTCCGAAGTCGTACTTTGGTTTAAATCGTGGCCAACCATCCAATATCAATACAGCTGTAGGGATGTAGGTCCAATATTTAATCCTAACCTCTGTTTTCATTTTCCTGTCTCTTCAACTGGCCACTTTCTCAAAGTTTAGCATGTTTTTGTCTATGGTGTTTGACAACTGTAACTGACTTTACTCATGAATCCAGCAGAGCTTCTTTTGTCATCTCCGAGAATCTGTGTTGGACTGATTACCAACACAAAAAGGTCTGAGCATCACCCCCGTGTCTGCCTCCCTGCACTAGCTTTCAGAGTTCAAATTAAAATTTTACCACTTCCCTACGATGTCTACAAAATGCATCTCAGATTTATTGACAAGATATGTGGCCTCTCTACCACAAAGATCTAGAGATAGCACCACACTAACTACTCCCCATCTCATGGAGACTTTTGCCCTTTGACCCCTGATCACACAATAGCTCTCCAACTCTCTTTCCTCTTCAGATATGTCTTTTATACAACATTTTATCACTATGTTCTTCAGAAAATCCATCTTACATAACACACTTTCTTATCTTACATTATCTCTTCTTGTGAAGTAATTTGTATTATTGTTAAGATGCTATATTATGCAAATCATACATTATAAACTTCAGATATGGCAGGAAGATTGTAGATAGGCTAACTAGTATAGCCCATCCCAAATGTTTATATTTTTGACAAGGACCAATCCAGTCTTCATTAAAACTAGTGTGTTCAACGAGGGCTCTCAACTGGTCTAAAAATAAATAAATAAATAAAATCAATATCTAAAGTTGAGTATTACGTCTGATGAGTATACATGGACACAAACTTTTTCATTTTTGTAACAAAACAAAACATTAACTTCACTTAGGTTGTTCTGGTGTTTATCTGATGAGTATTTATTATTATGCAGGTGACATTATTCCCATCTAAAAAAAATGCACATACCAATATTGGAAAAAAAGAAAAAAACAGAAGGCAAAGCTAACAGCAGCTTCTCAGATTCATCCATTTCTTCTGTAAACTGACATCAGCAAAGGACGGCAAATAACTGGAGTGTGTGTAGACAGGCCCATCGTGCTTAGCTCAAGTCAGAGGGAACGGAATCGGATTTGTTTTGACTTGCCCCCATCATAAAAATCTCTAATCTGATGGGATGATAGGTTAGTAAAGTGCCATCCATTCAACAAACCAGAAAACCACATGTAGATTCATGTGACTTGTTAAATGCCCAGGTACACGCTGAAGATGATGGTCTGGAAGCAAACATTCATCTAAATAAAGCTTTCCAGAATTTTAGGGAAATACTGGAACAAGTGCAAGTATAAATTGTGATAGGGCAAATTTTCACCCTGGTAAATCAGTAGATGTGATTGACTGACCATCTAACCAACCATCCATCCATCCATCCATCCATCCATCCATCCACTTACCTCCTGTTGCAGTTTGTTTACAGCTTCAGTAATGTGGTCCTGCCCAGTTTGTCCATAATTTTTTACCAAAGTGTCCCTCAGATTCTGCTTCAGCTCCTCATTCAACTATTCAGACACACATACAGTATATATGAGCAGTAGCAGTCTACCATAATCATCACAAAAAAATCTCAGGCGAGCAACAAGCGGCAACATAAGTGATGAATGAGCTGTAATTGTTGACTTTGCTAAAGATAGCACAGTTATAGCACAGAGGATAAAAGCTCTCTCTTGATGATAAAAGTCACGGGCTGCAGTTCTAACAGCACTGTAACAGATGATGCCGGGGCAAACACAGAGGAAGTCTGTTTTCTTTTTTTTTGCTCTCTAGACTGGTGGCAGAAAACGTTCAGCGGAGGAGCGGGAGGTCTGGGGGGCTCAGTTTCTATGGCAACAAGCCAGCTGGGGAACCACTGTAAATCAAAGCATGAAGGAGATATCAAGGGAATGAATGATGAAGAGAGGAATGAAGGACAGAGAGGGATGAGAGACAGAAGGTGAAGGCAAAAAAAAGATAAAGAAGGTTTGGAGTGTTCAGTTTTCCATTTTACCTGTTGACAGCTTGGGAAACATTATGGCGATGAAGAAGACAAACTGGAAACAGTGGCTGTGACAATGGATTATAGTGGTGCAGCCACTACATGCAAGTAGCAGTAAAGAGTGGTTCAAATCTCTGCGCAGGTGACGGCTGCATAACTGTGAAACCAAACTGAATCAGTCCTATTCATCTGCTTAAAGCACCAACGTGAAACATGCGGTTACAGGTACATTTATCTGTACGTTTGTTTACATTAAAGCTCTGAGAAATGTTTTCCATTTCCTAGACGTTTCAGTGGAACACTGATGGATGTGAACTGGTGACGACGAAACCATATAAAGTTCTCTTGTAGTTGCAAAGTACATGCATCTATATGGTTTGTTGAGGGTATATTTCATCCTCCTACATGTAAGTCAGGTGTAAAATATAGTTATTAATCCATGCATCGATTCTTTTCTTTATATTATTCGTGTGATAGAGTATTTATATTTGTATTTGATATCTTGCAGCAATATGCTAAGCTGTTTTAATTTTAGTTTAGTTTATTGTTTGGAGAAAGAAAAATTCTTATCAAATTTTAAGCTTCTATTGAATTCCTTTATCATCCCATAATATGACCAAAAAGCTTATGTGCATCATACTTTCACTGAGTGAATCAGTTTTTTTTCAGCTTGACTCTCTATAGGTACTCTTGATGATCGTCTGCTTTGTTCGCTTACAGAGAATGCTGAGTTATTTACGGGTGTAAATGCTTGTTATTCTATTTGGTTGGTCCAGTTGCCTTTTGTGTCTCCATCTCCCTTTAGCTTCTTCTCAACATCTCCTTTTTTCTCCTCAACCTCCCTATTCCCTCATTTCCCTTTGTTATGTCCAGCAATAAAATATAACAAAATAAAGAGCAATAATGAAGAATCGAGAGGAGCCTTATATTTTCTATTAAACTCCTGCTGGCAAAGCAAATTTGTTCTGCATGACAAAGCAGTCAGATCATCTTTCTCCTGCCATGACGCTGGATGAGACAAGAATAAAAAAATAAATCATCTTGGTTACGAAAATGTAAGATTTAAACATTTTAAACCAATTAACACATTTCTAATAATTTAATTTTATTTGTTGTTTCAGTGGAGTGGGAAATATTTTTAAAACTCTTTAGAATGAAAACACAGGTAAATAAAAAGGAAAGGATAATAAA
This sequence comes from Telmatherina bonti, assembly GCF_933228915.1. NCBI lineage: Eukaryota > Metazoa > Chordata > Actinopteri > Atheriniformes > Telmatherinidae > Telmatherina > Telmatherina bonti. The sequence goes on along the minus strand of NC_136619.1, from coordinate 35,706,266 downwards.
TAACACGGGAATAAAACGGAGCCCTTTCTCATCTGAGAAATCTGCAGAAGTGTAGTTTAGGCAAAAACAAGCTAGTGAAAATGAACTGCAGTTGCAACGTAAACATGATTATCACCCCCAAGAAAAGGAACTGCAACAGCTGTGGAAGCAAATTAGAAAATACTGTAGCTAAACATTAAGAATGTTACAGGCTGGTCTGAGCCTTTTACATCTTCTGTTGGGGTGACTAATCTGTGTAAATTCAGGTTGAGCAATGGAATCCGTCCTGCAAATCTGTAGCCAGACTAATCTGCCATATGCTTTGCTTTACTTTACATATGATGAGTGTTGCAACCAGAAATCTATGCCTTGTTGCAAATGATGCTGCTCTAGTAACGACTTACAGTGAAACTCCAGCTTGCTTAATGTGAATAAGTATGCGTGAGAGTGAGTTACAAGCAGACCCTTATATCTTGAAATAAAATGCAAATGTACAGTTGTCGTGACTTGTTACCACAGTGATGCATGAATAATTATCGTGAAGGAAGAAGAAGAGGGGCACTGAAGAAAAGCGCCCTTGAAGATTTTAGCACCTAATGCAAGTGTGAATATTCTGAGAAGAGTTAAGGGGAGAGCTTAAGGAAATGAGACAGAGCTGCGGACCTCTGCGGCTGCTTATGAGATGTGTAATATTAATGAATGAGGCAGTTACACTGACAGCAGCACACCTCAACACAGAGAAATACCCTGTTCCTGAGCTAAAAGCCACAAAGCTTTAGCAGGGTTGAAATGATGCTGCTAGAGAGTAATGTCACATTTATGTTACATAATGGAAAAACAAAAGAAAACACCTCATTTGTCCCCGTCAACCATCCACTTAGTTTAATATTAGTTTAGTATAGGTTTTGTGGTACTTTACTATCTCAAGACATACACATGCCTCTACTACATGTGCAAATAGCTCAGTTTAGATTAATTTCAGTTTAAAATCACAGCAAATGGCTTTAAATGGTTCTGACAGGACACCCAGCCTTGTTGTGCCCAGCCACTTCGGGCATTTTTCTTTCCGTTTGGACTAAATGTACCACAAGTGACACGAGCAGTCAGATATTTGTATTTTTAATGGGCTGCCTTGTGTTTTCCTCCCAGCAATCTTGTTTATCATGCTGGTTTTGTCGTGGTTAAAATTACAGCACAGCACTTGCCGTGTGAGAAGTCAGACAAATGTCCACGCTGTTACAACACTTGTGACTACATACTTGGATCAAAAGACACAAAACACTTGTCTAACATCTTTTATTGATCATGCAGTAGACTACTATATAGCAGCACTATCTTAAATTTTTAATATCAGATGAAGGTTTTTTTTTTAATATATATACAGCAGACAAAAACAGCTCTCTGTCAGGTTGGATTACTTTTCTATGTCTGCAGTCCAAATCTAGTCTTTCAATATGAATTTTCTTTTTAATATAGAAAAGACAAACCTGTTGATAGTAGATATAGGCCAGCACTCCAGCCAGGACCTCCAGCAGGAAGATGCACAGCAACAGCAGAAAGTACTGAGGACATAGGGATAAACAGAGAAAATACAGTTAGTGCATGGTAATATGATGAGGAGACATGTGGTTTAGAAATCAGACATGGCAGCTCACTGGCTGTATCTGACACTTCTTAAACCATTCTAATCCTGATCTGGATTGAGTAATGTGTCTTTTAGAAAACCAGGTACAATGCCCTTTTGAGTTGCATCATTTCTGCACAGCTAGAATAAAGGCTGGTAGTATTCAATTCAGCTGTTAATTAGGAATGTAAATATTATAAATCTGATCCACACCTAGTTTAAACAACCATTTAACAACCACTGATTATGTGCTAAGATTTAAAGATGCAAAACGGTTTCTGTCCAATATTTTCTATTGATTATACAGTGGAATACAATGTAGCTGCAGCACCTTTGCATTATCGTTGCTTAATACATGAGAGAAAGACTCCATCTGATATTAAAAGATGTGTTATTGTGTTGTGGTTACATTCTACGGAAATAATCAATTAAGTATCAATTAAGTGAGGGCGTGTGTTTGTGTCTTTTTATCCAAGGATGCAATCAGTGGTTGTAGTCTGGTAATAACTAAGAAAAAACAATACTCAGAATTTATTTTTGCAATGCATTTAACCTGAACAGAATCAGAAGTTGAAAATGAAACTGGAATCGTAAAACATAAAATGAAATAGCATTTAAATTAAAAATTGCTTTTTGACCACCGCAACTTCTAGTCGGTATTAAAATTTCCTCCAAAAGTTCAGCACAAGCCAAGAGGCTGATGGTCTTGGAGAAGAAATCCATAAGAAAAAATATGTTAACAAAACTAAAGTTACAACAAACCCCACAAAATAAATAAATAAATAAATAAAATAATTAAATCGAAACAAAAAAAATCTTTATAAGGGGTACACATATTCTGTTCAATTGACTCGGGTCATAATCCTGACTAAGCTCCTATGTTTAGCAACTGTCTAAAATGGTTTCTTAAACTGAAAAAAAAAAGTCAATTGAACTTTTTCAATTTTATACTCCCACCACTTAATTAGATACCTTCCCCTGGGGAAAAAAAAGAGGATATCATAGCACACAGAATTTAATGGGGGATGGGAAACCATGAAATGGGAAATAATAATAATTGGAGCACCAATCTGTAAAATGTGGCAAGAATTTCAATTGAATAATCAGAAGGGAATGAAAATCCAATCAGAAAATCATGAGAACCAACAAATCAGCTTCTGAACACTTGAAGACCCTAAAAAGACATTTTCTACCTTTACATTCATGAAATATTTTACTCTAAAATACAAATATACAATCACGTCCTGCCCATGTGGTCAGTAGTTTTATATGACATGTAGAACTTTGCCAGCACATGAAAAGAAACTTTATAGCTGATGATAAAAGCCAAAGATGAGCAAATTCGAGTGATAGTCCATGTTAATATCAAAGCCTTGAACAATAAAAACTGAGTCACTGCACCATGGCATCCAGTATGTCTCTCTGCATTCAGATAAATTTGCTTTTTAGAGTTTATCGTCTGCATCTGATTCATGACCAGGCCAGTGGGAGTGGGAGGGAGGGTCTGCTTTTCATGCCAAGAGCAAAGTAGAGCTTCTCTCTTCAGAATTAAAGACAAGTGGAGATATGATCAGACCCAGACCTTGGCCTAAATTCCCCTCGCCTGTTGCTATCATGGAAAGAAATTTAGTCTGGTGAAGTGGACTGGGTCTTTGATTTGATGACTTGGGCTGATTAGATCTCTGAGCAGCCTCAGCCTGAATGCTGAACAGACTCCAAGTTGAATTTTGATGCTGTGTTTGAAGTGAAAAAATACTTAAAAGAAAAAGAAAGTGAAATAAATAAAAGAGAAAAAGAAAAGAAAAACACTTGAACTTGCTCTTACATATTGGAAAAAACGGAAGATATGATTAACCTGGATGTCATTTAAAATATTCCTGACATTAATCATCGATATCTTTGCCATCTAAGGACATGCCAGGAGTATTACAAGAGGAGCATTTGGGGAATTTCATACATAAATATGATCCAATCTCAAGCATCAGATCAAGGTCCTGATAAAAGCACTTTTTGGTTGAAAAATTTCAGGGTCAACATTCTCTGTCTTACATTATCGATGCCTTAACACAGCTGTTCGAAAGACTTGCGACAGGAGGTTGCCAGCATGCATCCAGAGTGGAAATGTTACAAAGTAGATAATAAAAGTACAGCAACAGCCATTTGTAATGTCAGTATTGGAAGAAGTAGTGAACACCTGATGTTCTAACATCTCAGCTGAAACCCAGTTCACTCAGCCAACATGGACTAAGACACAAAATACTGAATTCTGTTTCCAACATGCAGCAGGAAAAGGACTATTTGTTTTCTTCTTAACTAGTGAAGTAGAAGCCAACTTCAGCATAGTGGAGGAAAACATTTGAAGACAAGAGATGTTTCTGCAGAATAGCAATACAGCAAAAAGGATTACATAGAAGATGAATGAATTAATCAATTTGTAGCTTTAATTCATAGATGAGGTTGAGAAGACTATGTTTAGTCATCTTTTAGAGTCAGAGTACGTCCTACCCTCTCAACACAACATATCTAGCACAACGCTACGAACACTGAACAAAAAAACCTTTTATTTCTAAACTACTATTTTTGTTTTTTATTCTCTTCATCATTACATAACCTCTCTTCACAGTGGACTTTGTTCACTTTTCATCCAAAGCACATTTCTTTGATTTAATAATGCAAAGCACATAAATCTGGCAATGCAAGTGATTTTGAATGCATGGCTCATACACAAGGTGTCTGCATCATTCGGAAGAATATAAAAAGAGTACAATCAAACAAGGAATATAAAAGAGCACAAACAAATACAAATGCAGTACTCGTGTCATCTTGATAACATACTAGTCATTAAGGAGCAGCATGAACACAGGTTATTTTTCATACTGCTTTGTGGTGCTACTGAGCTGTCAAGCATTTACTTGGGAAGGATTTTTGTAACTTTATAAGCACCTATGTCATGGCATTTTCAACTTCACCCTGTAGGAAAAGCCGTTTAAACCTCAGGATTCATGTAAAATATATAGTCTTATGTGAGTCAAAAGGAGCAGTCATTTTAGCAGCCACGTAGATGTCATCCAGTATAAAGGTACCTTGGAGTTTTTGTGAAAAACAAGAGTTAGACGTTTCTGTTACGTGTTTCTGCACAGCTTCTGCAGACTAATCCCACATTAGGAGCGATTTAGCAGGTATGACAGAGAACCTGTTGTCAGCTGTTGAGGCAGAAGCTGCTGAATCACTGTCTGCAGAGATTCAGGAAGACTCCTCATGATCTGGGACACACACTTCACTTTGCTCCTGAGCTGCCATTCTTCAGCCAGGCGACGTTAGGGCACAGTGTAACTCCTGCCTAAAGGGCTGTCAGTAGGTTCATGTGTACTGTGTAAAGCCCTTTCCAAAACACTGCATTGGACTCTACAGTGTTCTGTGTGTGAGTGTGTGTGGGCTGCCTGACTGAAGAACACATTTTCTTTGCAGAGTCAACATCTCATGGTAAATTCATATTCATGTTGGCAAGTTGGAGAGTGAAGGAATATTTTAACAGTGTCTTTGGGTTTCTGTGCTTCTCTCTTTTAGCATCTGCTTTTTGTTTGTTTGCAAGAGTCCGTAACTTGGTTCTCTTCTTTTTCCAATACTGCCATCAACTTCAATGAAATGACAAAGCCCAATATGTACAGTTAAGCAAGCACAAAACATGCATGTATATGTGAATGCATGTAAAAGTAAGAACACTTATAAGAACACTTAGAAGGGTACTGTCACCATTAGTGAGAAAATGAGTGAAGGTGACTTTACTCAGACTGTACCTGCAAAGCTCCTTCTGGCAAAACACAGATCTAGCTGGAATAAACAATATTTGGCAATTATGTAATTGTCCATTTTTTTCAAACTCTACTCCTGATGGTCTCAACAGGCATCTAAAACAAATGAAGATTTATTGTTTCTTAAAGTCTCTGATATGTCTGAACAAGCAGGCAACATTGACAGTTATTCATCAGACGTTGTGTGATCATTCAGACTCACCATGGGGAAAAAAGGAGAGCTGTCAGCAGCAGTTTTATGACATTTATATAGATATTTATAAAGTTGCCCTCATGGCTTAATCGTTTTAATACTGCCAAGATTTAAAAACGAGATGTCATTTCATGAATTTGTGGCTTTTAATGCACAACATACAGTCATGGTAGTGCACAAACACACATGCACATACTTAATCTTTGCTCATCTCCAACAACCCACTCCCCACTTGACAAGTTCATTCCTTCGCTGTGATTTATGGCTGTAATCTCCACTCTTTGTTTTAAATTTTAAAAAAAATCCAAAACACAAATGAAACCTGTTAACGGATTTTAAACCATGCATAAACACAGAGCTGTAGACCACTAAATCTACACCACCCAGTCAGCATATGCTCCCCTGCACTATATAAAAATGTTTTTTTAATGTGGAACTTTTGTCCATGTTAACCTTTATGCCCACCACTTTTCATCCAGCTCACACTGAAGGTTAAAGAACCTCTGTAAAAATGCTTGGGGTTCACGAGCCATCGTCATAACTAAATCATGAAAGCCTCATCAGGTTTCAGAACAGGTGGGCTGCTGGCAGAGCAACCTTGACCAAAGTAAACTACAAAGCAGCAATCTCCTTAACCTTTGCTTACAGCTCTGCCGGCCTGCTGCCTAAGTTAAATGCAATTCAGTCTAGGGAAGAAGAAACAACAAATTCACATTAAGATAAGGAGAAGAATCAGAAAACAAAGACTGAAAGAAGGCAGACGAGCAAAGAACCACACAAGCAGATGGTTAAGACTGATAGTTGACTAATGCTGTGGTAGGGTCAGGGTTTCACAGAATAAATTACAAACAGTTCTATTTATTTAAAGTTGTAATTAATTATAACATAGTTTAACGTAGTTTTAATTTATTTTTTATATTTCTTCTTGGTTGTAAAAGAAAAGATTTGTGGAAAAAAAAACACCTAAAGAAGTCATCATGGACTGTGAACATCCTTTTCTATCAAATAAAAAGCAAAAACTTGTATTTTAACAGAATAGCTAATTTTATGACTACAAAATCTACAGAAAAGAAGCAAAAATCAGATGGATTTACAGAACTGTACAGAGACAAAAGCAGATAGAAAGCCAGAGATCGAGACTTTCAATATGTTTATTTAAACTAAACGAAAGCAGTTTCTCCACAGGTGGATCCAGTATCAGTAAGGGCTGCTTTCCATTGCTTAGGAAAGGAAAGTTTTACTCTCTCCCTGTATCATTACTCTGTTCTGCAGCTCTTTTACTACATAAAAGTAGACCTGTGTGTTTGCAGACACTCCCTTCTTCCCACAGGACAACTTCTCCTTTTATCTCTTTGTTCTTCTGACCTCTTTTATACACTGTACAGAGCAAACATCTCTAGTCTCCTTCCAATAACTCTGCCAAGGCACTCCCTTTAATCAAAAAGCAATTTTAGTTGCTTCATTTAAGCAAAACACTGCAGAAAAGCGGTGGTGTGATAGCCTTTTTTTTCCCCAGCTTATGACATTCAGGCCATTCAATGCTTGTGTATTGTCAGCAGATACCAGTTTCCTATCAAATCTCTCCTGGTCAACCTGTCTGTATGTTCACCACCTTTAACAACCTTGATAACATCTCTCCTTGCCAGCAAGTCCATTCTTTCACTGTGATTCATTGCCTCAATCTCAACTTTTCAGGAAGCAGCATACGTTTTTCAACACAGAGGAAGAGAAGTGGCAAACACATAAGGTTCTGAGTTATAAATAATATAAGTAATATAAAATATATATAACTTTTATTATAACAAAAATGTTGAGTAGTTACTGAACACCAAATCATTACAAATTTAACGCCTAGTTAACCAAAAATGAACAAGAAACTGTTCTAATTCCTAATCTAAATTCCATTAAATGGCTAATGACTAGTTAACACACTGAATAAAACATGAGGATGAGGATAGAATAGAGAGAAAAAAGTTATAATAACACAAAACCTAGAAACTGTCAGATTGAAAAAGATGTGAAAAATCCTTTAAAAAAATTCCTTTGTCCATCATTCCTTGCCAATCACTCCTACAAATATAACGTAACTGAATAAAAGTTAGACCCATTCACAGAAACAAAATGACAAAAACCCAACCAGTAGTTTTTAGGTTAAGTTGACAACATACAGATAAATGCTGGCAAAAACATATCCTCCTTTGCAGAAGTAATAATGATATTTAATCATTACCGTTTTTATTTGTTTTTTGTTTTTTTGTTTTTTGGAGGAATCAAGCAGTGACTCTAAATACTAAGCTATTTTTCAAACAATGGCATGATTAATTACTAAATAATTCAACATCATTATATTCATTAACCTCTTAGTAACAGTAAAACCATATGTAATTCTTCAACCCATTTCCATCAGAGGTGGGAAATCGAATATAAAAATTGAATATCAGGAATTTTTGCTTCACAATTTTAAAATGAATTTTTTTTTTTTGTTAAAAAAATCTTTTTTTTTCCAAATATATACAAATAATCCAATGTAAATTTTTGTCATTTTTATTGTTTTTATTGATCTTTTTAGCTGTCTTCTTCAGCATTATAGCAGCAGAATGATGGTCTGGCTACTGTGTTGTTTTTTCCTGATTGAAATTAAGAAAAATTTCGAACAAAAAAAGTTTTGTACATTTTTTTTGGTTTTTATTCTACAAAAATCAGCAAAATTAAAGAATCCTGAAGATTGCAATATAAATCGAATCGGCACCAAATAAATCGGAAACAAATTGAACCAGGATGAAAGCTGGTTCTGTTGTCCCAGACCTAATTTTTATTGTTTCGGATCTGATGGATTTTCCCATATTATTTCATTTTTGAGCCACACTCTCTCACACACACACACACACACACACACACACACACACACACACACACACACACTCATTTTTTGTTGAAGCTGAACAGTTCAAGCAACTTCTGTTTCACACATTGTGACAATTTCACAATGTGTGACGCTGCGAACAGCTTTATCTTCCTACCTAGATGTGATCTCTTACCACTTGCAGAAGCCTTCTCTGCTCCTTGAAAGTGCCACAGCAGCCCAGCACGCCTGTTACCATGACAATGACTCCAGCCAGGACCAGTATGTAGGCGGAGGTAGCATAGGTCTTGGAAGAGAGAAGGCTGATGTAGTCGCTCTTCTCCACCAGGGTCCAAACACCCACTGCCATCACAACGCCCCCTGCCAACTGGGAAAAAGGTACGTGATAAGAGAGTGATTTCTAACAGCGGCTGGAGCAGAAAGCAACAAAACCAAGACTCTGGCTCAGAAAAGAGCGGGCAGTATAACACAGAGGAAGCACAACCTGATAGTGACAAAGAGATTAAATTATAAATAATCCAAGCTGGCTTCAAAGTGCCAAAGGGTGGGCCTAAAATGAAAGCTAAAATAAAATTTATCAATAAAACCCTCAGTGATAAAATATCCAGTCGTACTCCAGGATAGCTGACTGGAGCTCCTCTGGTCTGTTGTACAGCTCAAGTAAAAAATAAATCTGCTTAATTTTACTGCAATGAAATGATCAATAAATTGATTTGGAGATACTTTCTATAAAACTATTTTGATTAACCAATTTAGTAATTTTTTTTACATAAAATACTTTTACATAAAATTCTTCATCATATGTGAAATTAAGTCTTGAACTTGTGTTGTGAAAATATGCAAATTACATTTCATCTGCTAACAAAACATCTTATAGACTATATAATTAATCAAGAAAATGACCTTCAAGTTTATTGGCAAAATAAACACAAGTTGTAGCCCTATCAACATTTATGCATCCTAAAAGCATCTTTATGGCGTAAAGGCTTTGGAATAATGCATCAGCGGGTGAATTCTTAAGGCTGAGCTAATACCTGCATAAAAGTTGGTGTCTCAATCCAGCAAATCACTGTCATAGTTAAAGAGAATATAAGGACAATTACATCAATAAAAGATGAGTCAGCAGACAGTGCAGCACTCCAACAGAGACATCCATCATCAAGTAAGCAGTCAGTCAATCTAAGGGTCTGAATTTAAATTGAATTCATAAGAAGATAATAGTTACAGATTGATAACAGACCTAAGACTGCATCACCTAAAGACATAGCCGCAGTAAAACATACAGATAAACTGCATTGGGTCAGATTGATATATTACAAATGGTGCTTTACTAATTACTCAGCAGCTGCTTCTAAGTTCAGAAGCACAATTTCAACACCCTGACTTCACAACATACAAACAGTATAAACTTAACTGCAGTCAAAAATGACTTAAAATTAGAGGCCTGCACATTTGTAATCATAGACGGAGCCCCCTGTCAGCAACTAACAGTTAAGAAACATCACCTTTGTTACATTTAGCTACTGATACATTTGAGAGATAGTATTTAGAATTAACAGTGCATTAAATATTCTCTGACAACAGCCATGACCCAAAGAATCAGATGCAGCAGAATTTGGTTTAGTGTTTGCAGTAACCACTGCACGAGGTGAGCGTGAAGGTTGCTGCAGCTGTGTAGTTAAAAGTCAACGAGGATTCATTTGTGAATCCTTTCCAAAAACTAGTTCAACCACAAAGAAGTACTGAGGTTTGGCGACATCTAGTGGCTGTAGGAGGTAACAACCAGAGCATCTGAGCATGATGTTTTTCAGGTTACACCATGAAAACGTTTTTTCTTTTTTAAATTACAAAAAAAAAAAAAATCACTTTAAGTAAAATTGGCCTAATAAATAAACGAAATAAAACATGTTTACGTTATGTATCACATCATGAATATCGTGTTTATCATTTCAGTGTAATAAAGTGGGTGGATGATGGATAATGACGCCATCTGTGTTTGGACCACTTTCACGATCCAATTCCGTTTGTAATCTCCCTCATAATGAAGACTGAATTTATGGCACATATGCAATGCATGCTATTGTGCAACCAAAACAGAAAGCAAGCAAGTATCCCCACTTTCAAAGGCATAACTAATCTGCAAAATAGACAAAGGAAGATAAACCCTGCTGAACATTTACAATATGGAGAGATCTTAGAGAAAACCAGCATTCAGTTGGGTTTATTTAGACCTGATCATGCACATATAAATACAATCTGCCTACTTACAATCAATACAACCAGATGTTTTGTGTTTTGTGTTGTTGAAGGGTCCAGCTGTCTGTTGCCTCACTGATTGTAATCTTATACATATATCCCTGACCGTCATGGTTTATGTTTACAAAAAAGGCACATATACGTGTAATATCACCACATGAACTGAATTCAGGATCACAACGTAACAAAGTCCAAGAAAAATGTCTCTAGACTGAATTTGGTCTGGCCGACGTATTTGCTCTGACATTTGGCACTCAAGAAGCTCAGTGATGTTTGCCTGCCAAAGCAAGAGTGATGTGATTCTTTGGCAGACAGCTGATATCACATATGGAGAACTGCAAGTGTAAATTCACACCGAGAACGAGTGAGAACCAGACGGACATATTTCCTTTGCTGACTGCGAGGTGCCACACTCGTCTGATTCTTATTTCACACACAAATTCGAATTCTGTCATCGCTCATTTCCAGCACATTAACTGTGGAAAGTTAGAGTGAATTGAATTTAATGCATCCTCTGTGTCCTCTGCTGAAAAAAACAACTTCTGTTTGAGTTTGTGAACCAAAAGAGCAGAAGGCATCTATGCAATGCCTGAATAAAAGAGGCTTTGTTCATTGCGAAAGAATCGTGCAATTATTCAAGTTATGCAACATAAGATGCAGATTTTCCATGTCAATTATCCAGGCATTTTGTGTGCATTTACACTACTGTCCTTGTTCTGTCAGAAAATATGGATTTGGCATTTTAAAACTTGAAGTATATTTTATTTCATGTGGCATAAATGTATTAAACGCATTGTTTCTTTTTAGTTTAAGCAATGGACTTGGTATGGAAATGAACTGTTGTTGCTGTCAACTCATGTAAGCAGTTTTAATTAGCACACACACACTCTCAGACATGACGGCATCGTACATTAAGCAATATTCCTTCCCTGCATGTGTTTTGTTGGTATATATCACAAGGTTTCCCAATACGCCAACAATTAAACTGTCTGAGTGCATCACTGACTGGATGGAAACTTACCCAGAAGAGAAAGTTGAAAGTAAACAGGAGGTATTTCAGGCAGATGGTCCCACATGTTTGCTTTTTCACTTCATAAACATCCATGCTAGAAAAGACAGCACAAAGTCAGTCATGTCCATATCAAACGGTAAAAGTATTTGTTTGTACAAGACAATAAATGTGATTTACAAACACTTGAGATCGAGAACCACAATATTCTGCTTCCTTATATACAGGAGGAATACGCCTACCCGCCACTTCATGAGAGCCAATGACATTGCAGTGACAAAAGCAGAAATGATCTACACGGCTTGCTGAAGTTAAAACTGAGCAATAAAAATGAATTTGAACTTGGCATGGTTATTGGTGCTAGATGGGTTTTAATTAGCTTTTTATGCCACCTTTCAATGCCAAATAGGATGGGATTGGAAGCGTTACTAGTAAATAACAGGTTTGCTGAATTAACCAACAGGTTAATGAGATAATAACATGGTTTATAATTATGCCTGCTGTTTGCCATCTTTGTCTGAAAAAATGCTCCAAAACCAAAATATATTAAATAAACAAGATGTATTATATTACATAGAAAACCAGCAAAACACCTAAACTTGAGTAGCTCAGCTGAAACCAGATAATATTGAACATTATTTATATAAATGACTTCTTTAAGAATAAATTTGGTTTTAAAAATTGCATTTTGCCAAAATTTTTTGGTTTTCTTTCGTTTTAAAAACTATTTGTTGCAGGGCAAAGGGTTAGAATCAGATCAACATGAAAACAGAATCACTGAGCACAGTTCAGACGTGTTTGAGAAAGATCCATGACTAAGTACTGAGTAAGAGTGAAAAATCACCCATGAGCTGGAAATTCCGCCTACATGCTTCTAAGATGTCCGATACCAACATACAACACAGCTCAATGTAAAATGTCTTTCCTTTAGAGAGTATTTCATGATAAAAAAAGACACTACAGTCAAATTTTTATCACAAATACACAAAAAAAAAGTCTCAGGTTTGACGTTTTTAAAGATTTATGGATCCAATCTTATCTTGCTGTCTTTATGTTAACCCTGTTCCACACATCGCTTTAGTAAACCCACAATTTTCTTGGATAATTTTCCAGTCAAGTCCAGACTCGCACTCCACAGGCTTTCTCCTCAAACTGCTTTTCTTCTGACTCTCTTTTCTCCTTCCCAACCCCCACAAATGCATTACTATCAGTATTGATGCAAGAATGGCATGAGTGACTAAGGGAGGATGTCTGGGCTGTGTCTGCTGGCCATCTGTTATGGTAGACCCTCTTAAAGTGTTCCTGCTAATTAAAATCAAACAAGACGTTATTGCCAACTCTGTCTTTTGCTTTCTAGAGCAGGATAGAAAAGTGCTGACTTGAGGAAGGGAGTGTTCACAAGTTTCTTTTAAAACTCCAAAGCAAATGAAAGGCTGTTACTGTATGGAGAGTTATCTTTTTGTCTTTCCGCAACACAGGTTCTTCTTATCATGACTTTATTTCAGTTTGTAACAACTTCATATTGAGGCATTTCAAGATAGACTGCTATCTCTCTGGACTAAGTGTTCAGAAATGCTATCATGGCAGCCCTAGTGAATTCTAATAAACTTGATAAAAGATAAGAAAAAGAAGAAATTCTTTAAAAAAAAAAAAAAATTATAACACTAAAGATAAACAGTTATATTAGGAGCAGCTAAGTTTGGCCAATCAATAAGCTGAATGACAGGAATGTGAAAGCCAACGCTTCTGATGAGTTATTTATGAATTTGCATGATTTTAAAAGACCAAATTAAAAACAGTCTGACTACTGCCTTTTGTGATGAGTTTATCCACTGCACATTATCATTTCCTCCCACTGTAAACTGATAATTTGGCATTTAAAAATAAGAACCTGAGCTCTACAAAACTTAAAATTGTACAAAAATAAGCAATATCAAAGTATCAAAGACTAAATCCTGCATTGTAAGCCACTAGATGTTTATTTTTGTACACATTATCCTTATTCAAGCCTGAGAAATTAAAAAGTGGCATCAAAGCAATTTCTAGTTTAAACTCAGAAACTCCTGTAATTTCACAATACATAAAGCAGATTAAATATATTAGATTTCCTAAATTACAGAGATAGTCAGCTCTTTTCCCCTCAAGGTTTAATCTCTAATAACTACAAAAACTTGGGTTTGTGTTGCTATATTAGCATCAATTTCAATGGTAAGTCATCCTTAGTACCAATCAAAAGCTTGGACACATCTACTTATTCAAGATAATGGGTGTGTGAGAAGTTTAATTTGGAATAAATCTGGTCATTAAAGGCAGGTATGATAATAATAATAATCATAAGCAGTGTTATAAATAAGTTACAGTCTGAACATTTTAACCTGCATTTAATAGTTGGAGTAAACAATAGATAAGCAGTTACTTAACCATTATATAGGGGGTTATTATACAAAAATTAGAAGAGACACAAGGTTAAATGGTCATTGAAATATAAATACAAATCATGCAGTTTTCGCATGATGAATGAATAAATCTGTCTGAAATCTATAAATACGAACCGTTTCAAAACAAGTAATGTTAGCTTGCATCTGTTTGAGACAAGGCCAAATGATCCAATGGGCATTATTGGCATATGGTACACCCACTTGGGGTGCCTTTGGGGCTCATGTGGGGGCCCTGTAGGGCATACACCATTAGTTTGGACATAAAATAAAATGTACATAAAAATCAGATATTTACACCTCTGTGCTTAGTGTACCACCGGCTGAGAGATGTTAGAAATATTATTTCACAATGTTTCATTCACAATTTTTACAATGTTGCGGTGGGTAAGGGGGTCCCTGGAACACTTTGGGCCCAGGGGCCTGTGCACTTTTAAGCCGGCCCTGGCTTTGGAGAAAATATGTCCCAACTCCTTTTCTGGGGGAAAAAAAAAAAAAAAAAAAGACTATTGGAAATTGATGTCCCCCTCTAGATTTTATAAGGGGTCTTAAAAAGTCTTCGGTCGTTTAAGCTCCACCAAATAAACCTCAGTAGGTTTTAACTTGAATAACTACCCGGGTTAAAGAAAAAACAACTCAGCGAGTGTTTTTCTTTGTAGCGTTTCAGCGCATCAACAACCAGCGGTGTGGAAGCTAAAGCTAAAGTTACAACCGATTTATTGAGCTGCTGTTGTTGTAACAAAACAGCCTGCTTTTCTAAATCAAAACTACGTACTCTTTTTTTTTTTTTTTTTTTTACAAGCTGACTAAAGACCTTTGTGGCCACCCTGTAAAATATCTGCCGCCTCGGTACAGTCGATGGTCTCTTCACACTGCGACACCGCAGTATGAGCTCATACTATCAGACTTCCGGCTTTAACTCACCTGCTGGTTTTTCGGACTTCTATCGCTGCAACACAGATTAAAAATGTTCCTAAATGTCGCCTGTTTTCATTCCACTCTCCGTAGGAAGAAGCCTCTGGACTAAGTAGAGATGGGAAGGGGAAAAAAATCCAAATGCTGAGCTCATGAACGGAGGCTGGAGCTGCTGTGTGACTCCACCCAGGGCCACCTTGCACGCCTCTTGGTTTTCATGTCCCGGGGCGATGCATTTGCTTCAGTCTTAATCATAGTGTCTATGGTGTTAATTCAAGCTGATACTAAGAGAGGAAAGAGGCCACAGTGGTGAAAATTCATAGTTATGCCAGACATGCAACAGTCTGAACACAGGTTTGGAAACAAAATGACGTGTACAAGTAAGCTATAAATAAAATCTGAAAACATGATGATTGGAAATTTTCTGTAATCATGAAGGAGAGAAGAACACATAACATAAAATAATCATTTCAGGCTATAAAGGCAGTTAAAATACTATAAAAGAACAAGACACGTTACAAAACTCAACACATAAGCAGATACAAAAAAATGTCAAAGGAATGCAAAATAACTACAAAATGTTAAAAATACTATGGAAAGTACTACCAGTAAACACTTAAGAGAGAGAGAAAATGACTGCTAAGAGAAAGCTCGTTTTCAAAGCAACAAAATATACATACAAATACTACTTTTTAAAAAAAAAAAAAAGAGATAAGTCACAAAAGAGAGTAAGAAATCTTAACAGAGACACAGAAATGCATCAAATCACCAACAAAATATTGCAAAAGCAAAACTACCATCAAAGAATATGAAAACACTGAAAGAAAAACATAAAAATTATGATAGACACTTTTTTTAAAAGAGGCACATAAAAGAAAAGTAAATAACACAGATGGAGAAAGTGATATGAACAAAAAAAATAGATACAGCAAATTATGAAGGCGGTATAAAATGTCACCTCAAAAACATCAAAGGTTAGTGAAATTACAGAGAAAAAAGTAAAATCTAAATTAGAAAGAAATTAAAAGCCAAATAGAGACAAATCATTTTTACATGTACCACAAAAAGACTCAAACACATCTGCATTTTTTTGTTGACAGAAAAGCAGATCTTTCAGAAATTATCAGTTGTTTTCTTTTGTTATTTTCCTCCATTACTGTTTTTTTCTCAGACTGTTGGACGAGGAAGCAGAGTTAAGTTGGGCTGGATCACATGACCCGGCCTGCACATCAGAGACGCCACGATAAGTGATCAGCAGATGTGGAATGTTGGAAAAGCTCGAGGTAATGAACTCATGAAGCTGCTTCAGAGAATTCCGTCTGCAGAGCTTTATATATATATATATATATATATATATATATATATATATATATATATATATATATATATATATATATATACACATATATATATATATATACACACATATATATATATATATATATATATATATATATATATATATATATATATATATATATAAACAAAGTGTGCTCAGATTTTCTTTAGTTACATTAAAAAATAAAGTCTAATTCCATCTTTTTTTAGTCTGAAAGTGGTAGCGACCAGGAATGAAAACTTATTATTCTATGATATTTCATAACATTGTCATTATAGTAAAAAAAAAAAAAAAAAAAAAAAAAAAATCTGCATGAGTCAGTCAGTAGTGTGGATACAGTACGTGGAAAATTAATAGATATAATTTATAGTCTTTACACAGAAATGTCTCAGAAGGTATGCTGGTTTATTTCTTAGGAGATCTGTTTATTTAATAAATCCATGTGGAACAGTGTTTCAAGACTGTACCCAAAACCAATTCTTAGTTTTCTTTTTAATAATTGACTGTAAAAAGTCAGAAAAAGAAAGAAAAAGGTTTTTCACAGTATAAATCACATTGTTTACTGTGTCAATGTTAAGACTGACCACTAGACGGCAAAAGTTTCTGTGTGGCTTGGTTCCAGTTGTCTTTCCTAGAAGCATTACCGTAATCTGGAATGGAAATGTGTCTGAAAAAGCTATGGAAAACTAACAAAGACTTATGGGAGCTTTATTCATAGCATAGTGTGTTAGAATAGGCAAATATGCTATGCTAACAATGCTAATCTCACAAATGCTAAACGCTTATTGGCACAGTTACTGGAAATTTTGGGCTCATTTTGGAAATTAAATAGTCTCTAAATATTTTATAAACCTGATTCTTGTTGCAATATTTTTGATATGAAGTTATATTAAGTAACCTATACTATTGTGTACATTCAGTATTTCACATTCAGTGAATTACATACAAATTCATTACAAGCTGTGACCAAAAGGCATGTAAACAAAACACAGTTCATTGGTCACACATGACACAGATTTCTTGCCTCTCTAATAGAGGGGCAGGTGGCTAAAAGGAGTCACAAGGACACAAGCTGTCAATCTGCTGCCCACTGCATTGTCGGCTGACACATGCATCTCTTGGAGATACTTACTTTGATACTTCAGCCTTTGAATCGGACTCTTCATCCACAGGTTTGTGCTTTTCTGCAGCAGTTTGAGTTTAATAGCTGTTTTACATTCGAAATCAATAGAAATCTAGTGTTGTTTCCATAAAGAGCAGCAAGTAGTTTGGATGTTTATAAGAAGATTAACCAGTGCAGTGCTAAGGGCTACAAGCTGTGAGCACAGTAATAACAATGTAGGAATTTTATGCTGCACCACTTTTTCTATGTGGGAAAAAAATTTATATCAGGCCAATTGATTAAAATATTCTGATCGAACTTCAAATAAAAAAGTGGAACCATAGCATGTAAAAACCTTGAAAACTGTGTCACCTTAAACACTTTATTCTGATGTTTTCTTTTGCTTTATGTGCATCAAATTTCCAGTTTTTTTGAAGAAGTGAGTAGGACCACTAACCCAGAAATGGAGTGGGAAGGCTTTCAAGAATAATTAGTCTCATGGTCGATGGTCCAGTGTTTAGAAGTAGCCCTAATCTTCCCCACACCTGCCATGGTCATGCCAAGCTATAAATACGAGGATCATCAGAATCCACCAGGTGTCAGTGTAAGGGATACTGCTTGATAGTGATCCTGGCTCAGAAAAGAAGTCCAAGCTAAGATTTAGAGTACAACATTTCCAAATGTTTAGAGGAGGCAGCATTAGCGAAAGCAAGGCCTGTTTTCTCTTTAGGAAGATGTAAAGTTTTTAAAGAGAGGTAGATGAGAGACAACATGATGGAAATGTCTGGAAGCTCAGTACTGCATTGTAAGTTATAGCTGCATTTGGGTATTGTGTGTGAAAGGTATTCAATGTTAGCAATATTTGCAAGAAAAAAGATAGATGTATATATTATTATTGAAATGTATAAAGAAAAAACATATTCTCCTAAATGTCTAATAGTATCTTAGTGTACATATGATGTTAGTTTTTATTAAAAAAAACACAATATGTCCTGTTACAGTGCATTTAAATCTTCAACAGAAGGACATATGCTGTCTGTTCTGCAAGAAACGTTGCAACAGAATAACAATGTATTTCTCCTTTCCTTATGCAGGATATCGGCTGCATTCACGCCAGGGCAGATGTGTCAACAGTTCTGATCACCCTTGCTGTTGCAGCCATGCCACCGACAGCTGTGCTGTCCCATCTGGTGATGCTTGGAGCTATAAATCATCGACAATAACATGCTGACACCTCTGACTTCTTGGTGGCTCATCCATAAACCAGACTCTGTTTCCCCTTTTGAGAGGATTTACAGTTTTTTAACAAGTAGAAGACAATTGATTTGAACAGTAGAAAATGGACCTCTATTGCCCTCTGAGTCCCATTTTCCCTACATTTTTGGAAATCAACGATATTTGAATGCATTGATAAAAGACTCCCATGTCCAACCTGTTGCATGCAGGTTGATGTTTCTCTGTAGGGTGTGTGACCGTGCAGTGCAGCCTTGGATCCACAGTGGAACCACAATCCGCCCGGGCACCCAGCCTTCGGGCCGGAGACGCTCCAAACCAGCAACTACTCATTGGTGTTACTGATTCAGCTTAGCCTGCTTTCCTTTGACTTGTTTGTTAACTCCTTCAGCGAGCTGCTGAGGACTGAACCGGCTGTCCAGCTGGTGCTTTTCATGTAAGTCATGCTCCTACTTTCAAACATATAATGTCATCTTTAGCTGGAATTAATAATATCACACTAGAGTTATTTAAAATGAGGTATTTAGGAGGCTGAATGCTTTTCACAGGCTTCCTTCTCTTGTTCTCTTGCCCCCTGCCTATACATGTTTTCTTCAACATCTTCAACAGCATCCAGGACATTTCCATCTTATTCAACCTGATCATCATTCTGCTGATGCTTTTCAACACCTACGTGTTCCAGGTTGGCCTGGTTGCCATACTGCTGGAGCGATTTAGAGCCCTGCTAATGCTCTCCGCGCTCTACCTGACCTTCAGTATCATACTGCATTCCTGGCTCATGGTATGAAAGATTTTGTCACCCTGTTATTCTGTTGCATCTGCATAAAAAGAAAGCTTTCAAATTGTCTTTTTTCTGTATTACAAATCATATATATATATATATATATATAAAATATATGTTAAAACCAATGTTCATTGTATTTTTTTACTTTTTTTCCAGAATTTGCGGTGGCTAAACACTAATAAATTCATTTGGACAGATGGCCTTCAGGCATTGTTTGTGCTCCAAAGATCTGGTAATCTGGCATTTTCATTCCATATTTTGACAACTGCATGTGTTTTAATGAATAAGTTTTTTCTCTTATAAATCACTGCATTTATTAGGGTCTGAGCTATAAAAAGTATAGATTGCCCTATTGTGGTTGAAATTCTAGTAATAATTCATTTACGCTGTATTTATGATCATTTTAGTTAAAGTCATATTTTATATTTGATTAATATGTTGAGGCAAAAGTGACTCATTAACTTAGAAAACTTTAGTGTTTTCTCTCACTTTTATAAAAGCAGCAAGATATAATGTGGTACCAATATAATGCACTTTACACACGTCACTGTGTTTTTAGTCATAAATGGGTCTCATGGTTTGCACAGTTTTTATTTCTTTATTATCATTTATTTGTAAATACTACACAAAATGTCTGATAGTGTCTTTGTTAGGGAGTTAGTCCCTCTTCTCCATTTAGTTTGCTGTACTATCACATCACACTGTGAGTGTGCTTTTCATACTGGTGTAAGCTCATTAGCGGATAAAAGGATTTATTGTCTAGCTGGTGTTGTTCTCATCAAGTGATCCTGTATGAGAATGCACTGTAGCCATCTCTTATTGATCCCTTTGTTTTGTCTGCTCCTTAAGATCTGTCCAAGCTTAAGTGTGTGACTCACTGTAAAAAAAAAAAAAAAAAAATTGTTTTAAGTGCCTGTAGGGATTACTGAACATCAGCCTCTGTAACAACAAAATCTATAAAGTAATTGTGACTGATTTTTTTGGAATATTTCATTTTTTAACAGTGGTGCTGTGAGTTGTGCAAATTTGTCATTAGGACTGTTCTTGCTGTAGACAGTGGTCAGAACGCTCTTTGTTCAGAGAATCATGACCTTTCCTGTAAGATGAGCTCAGGCTAAAAGACTGTTTTTAGCTTTTTTTTTTGGACAAAGTGAGAGTAACACAACACATGTTGTGATCCTGTGATGTAGTGTTATCACATAGACTGTTACAGAGACTCCAGTGAGAACTGATACAAAGGGAATATGGTAAAAAAAAAAAAAAAAACAAAAACAATGTGGTGTTTACTTGAGCTGTAATGGTTTTATGTTTAGTTATATACAAAACAAAGTGTTGTGAGTTTTGTAAGTTACTGTACAAGTTAGCTGATTTGAGTCTCAAAACTGAGATCATGATGCTGTAAAACACTGACATGTCAGAAGTTCTCATTACTCTCTGTATTTTATTTCAGTTTCCTCACCCAGCACACGGCATTGCGCTCTGCTCACACCTCCTGTTATATTTTAGAAATTTCCTAATACTAATCAATAACTTTTATTATGTGTGCTCCTTCCAAATGCTGCAGCTGCTTAACACAAAACATTTCTGCAGAGCTGGATAGAATTTAATATTCTCATTTTGTGCCTTGGTCCTGGAATGACCCCCAGGACACCTGAAAGCTCAGTAATGTGGTCTCTTTTGGTTGGTTTAAAGTTTTATTAAAAACTCATTTAACTGAAATGTGTAAATGCTTCTCTTAAGCTGAATTTATATATTTTGCATTTGTTTATGGCGTGTTGTGTATTATATGTGTTGACTTATTGCAGTCTCATCTCACAGGACTTGCTGGTTAAATAAAGGTTTAAAAACCTATAGCATCCCTTTAAATTATTCAAAGATCTGAAAACTGCACTGACATTTATTCAAAAGTGAAAAAAGTAATATTCATTCATAATTAATGTTTTTGTTTGTTAAAATCCTCTAATCTATTTCCATCTTCATAGCATCTGTGTTGTACTACTATTTCTACAAGAGGACCGCTGAGTATCTGGGCGACCCTCGGCTCTATGAGGATTCTCCGTGGCTGCGAGAAGTCTTTGCTCGAGTCAGACAGTGATCTCACTGCACCAGAGTGCACTTTGTCACAAGGCCAGAGCTAAAAATATCCATTTATTAAAACAGCCCATAAAGGTTTCACAATAAAAAACTTTAATCTGTTCTAGTCATTCCAGCTCAGGTTTCGATGCAAGTTTTAGTCACATTTTCATTTACATTTGGTGAAACATATTACATCTCTGACAATAAGCATTCAGGCCTGAAATGGATTTCTTGTAGCAGATGCTGAACTTTTTGACAGGTAAAGAAAATCCTCCTAACTTTCTATTTTTCAAGTAGAGTGGATTGTGCCAAAGTTAGGAAAGTATCTTGTAGAAAAAAGTAAAGTACTAACATGTTGTAAAACTCGCCTTCTGATCAAATGGAAGGCAACAATGTGAAGCCTAGTTATTGATAGTTTGGTAACACTTTCTAAAAATGTAATAATGCACTACATGTACTTTCATAAGACATTATAAATCATTCTTAGGACTTCATATATTTTTACTTTTCCAGCCCCACATGAAAATTTGACACAGCAGCTTATAAGGCACTTTGAGTGAAGGACATATTTTGTTGCAAGTTTAGCATTCATAATGCTACATTACCCACTCACAATATTTCATGTCTATAGACGTAATTTTGAATTCTCATGCAAAGTAAAACATTTTATAAGTTCTACCAGCATTGCAATGCCTTATCAATGTGTTTATAGTGCATTATAGTTGTAATTTAATAAATTATCTGTTTTGTTTTTTATTGCCCTGTCACCACATGCTGTTTTTGGTTTTGTTTTGTTGTTGCAGTACATGTTTTTAAAAAAAGGAACGTTGCAGCTGTTTTGTACATCTGTGTGTTCTCTCCCTAAAATCTTAACTCATTCTGTGCACTTGAACTACTCAGTTCATCACTTCACACATGTTTGAAATATAATAAAATGTGTTTTAAAACATTGTACAATAGCTTCTCTTTTGTGTTTATGAAATGTTTTTTATTGTATGATTAATCTTCCGCTCCAGTGCTGGTTTTGAAGCATGATGTCAAATGACTGAAGTGAAGCTGATCCTTCAGCTCACAGATCTCTTTGAGGAGGGATTCGTCCTGCAGGTTGAACTGTAAACCAAGAAGACAAGTATTTATTAGCTAGGATGTAGTATTTATTCCCTCAGATCTTTGATTATGCCAGGTTATTTATTTACTGAAACTGTATGTGTTTGTCAATATTAAATTCTGTTTCTTAATTCTGTCACCTGAAAGCATTTTAAATATACCAGTCAGTCTAATTACAAATAGTCCAATTCAGTCCGATTCAGATCTAGTTAATTGTTATTCAGTTAAAAAGATTTCTAACTAAAATCAATGTAATTCCGCCCAAACCTTTTCCAATTGGATGTCAATTCACAGAAAGTACACTGTCAGAAATAGGATTACAGTAGGAGTATATTTTGTTTCCTGGGGTAAAGTCTCACAGCTGGACCCTTATGGTCACTATTTGTACCCACCTGAGAGCCTGAAAGCTACATTTATGTTCTAAAGTATTAAACGGTATGTTAGGGTGCAGTATCAGGAGATAGTCTTTGTTGAGAAAAATAAAACAAAGACAGTAAGGGTCAAATAAGAATTCTTCATAGGTGAAGGTTTTACAGTTTCCCTAAACAGACAAGGCAGATGATTATAAATGGCTGTATAGTTGTGCAATTTTGAGGAAGGAAAAAGATGTTTATATGTAAATTTAGAAGTGTGTGGTTTTTTTTTTTTTTTTTATGATTTAACATACCATGGCTATAGCTAAAGAAGCACAGTTGTCTGCCAGTCAGAAGGTTGTTGGTCTGAGCCCAGCTTTACCCACCCCCTCACCTGGGGACATTTCTGAACTAGACACTGAACCATACTTCCTGTTTTGGCATATGTGTGTGTGTGATAGAGAAAAAAAATTATTAACCTTTTGGGCTTTGGTGGGAGACATTTTTCTACTTTTAAGATGGTCACGCTGGTCTTCACAAGGAATAAATTGCAAAGGTACAACAAGTATGTTTTTCTGAGAGGGTAGTTAAACTATTACTTAATCATGCATGACTACAGAGGAAACATTTATTTCTTTAATAATAAAGCTATGCAAGCTGTCACCCCTTAAATGCAGATTTAAGATGTGCCTGCATGTGAAAATGTATTTGTCTGTTTCCTATCTGTTATTCCCTTGTGGATATCACCAGAATAGCTATAAGCAGAAAATTCAGAAAACCATCCGGTAAGAAAATAAATAAATACAACAGTAATACAGCAGAAAATTAACAGCAAGTGTAAACATGTAAGTTTTATAAAAAGATTTTTATTTGAGCACATCTGTAAGTTCAGGTTAAAATCTAGGGGATTGAATGCAAAAGAGAGCGAGTCAGCTCCAACGATGCGACTGGTCAGAGCTCTGTAAGCCTCACCGGGGATATCTTTTAGCCGCAGTTTGACAGGTGCAGCCGTGTAAGACAATTAGGATAATAAATCCTGTGCAACCAAAAACTCTCACGCTGCTACAGCAAGGCCAGTCAGGGTGGAGTTAAACTTTAATTATCAGATGATTTTAACAACTAAATAAAAAAATCATTTAAAACTACTCTAGAATATCTAATTGGTTACTTCTGTACTATGACATTAAATACATATTTTACAGCATTATCAACTATTTATAAATCACCAACTATCCCCTCTTTACTTTCAAAGCAAAATGATTGAAAAGCATGAGACAAACTTACCTTTGTTGCATGTTTTAGCAACTGCTCGGCTTCCTCTTCTCGGCCAGACTGAAAACAAAGAATGATCAGATGGTTAATCCAGCTCTGCAAATGCTTGTTTAACTATGTCCCAGTTCAGCAGAGTTCTTTTCTGAACAAACCTACCTTAGGGCTAAGCTGACTTTACTTTTCCTTTTTGAAGAAATTAATTCAAAAGTTGGCAGTTTTTTGAAGACAGCAGTAAGGCCGATCAATCAGAAAGGCAATGTAAGATACTATAGATTACTTTATCTTCTGATTAGACTCAAGAGTTTATTCTGTGCCTTAAAATGAACATGTTTATTTCTCTATAACAGTTTATGGATTCATCCACAAGCTTAGAATCTAATGTAACCAAAATCATACCAGGTGCGCTCTCATCTTTGGGTAACCAAATGGAAATTACTTATAGCATAATTTCTAAGAATATGACCTGTTGGCTCATATTGTGTCTGGATTAAAACTTTTTATAGGAGACAGAATGTGAACTGGGACACACAGTGGATGTAATTACTTACCCTGAGGCAGATTAAAGACAGGTAAGCCCACACTTCTGCATTCTCAGTGTTTAAATGGTTGGCTTCAGTCAAAGCTTCCTCAGCTACAGACAACTCTTCCAACTGCACAAACAAACACAAGTTCAGCCTGAGATTAAAAAAAGATAAAAGATTGAAAAGGTTTCCAACAACTTCTTTTTATCAGCAAGATCAGAAACTGTTGCAGCTCTAAGAGTAATGTGGGCTTTGTTCACAAAAATGTTAAGGCAGAATTTAACCTCACTGTAAAAATCATACAAAGTTGAACTCTTTGGAGACACAGTGATGGGGTTCAATTTCTTCAATTCAGTTTCATTTTAGCTCTATGTATGCAACGTCACTTCACAACAATGTCATCTCAGGGCACTTTACAGACACAGCCATACGAGCCAGTTCATAATAAATAGCCTGGTTAAAGAAAACCAAGAGATTGCATCGAATCTTGACTTCGATCCAATCCCCCATTCCCATCACGCACGAGGCTGATATAAACAATAACCTCTAAAGGAAACATTATTAACCTTTTGGGCTTGGTCATCCTATGAGCAAGTTGTGGCAAATAAACATGTATTTTACTCAGTCTACCTTCCAACAAGTAGTTCACAGATTCAGGAACTTTGAAAGAAGACGTTGGTCCTGGAGGCTGCTGTCCAGCAGATTTTGGATGTTTTCTGCTGTCACACATCTGAATCAACATGCTTGGCTAGAATTTCACAACAAGCAGTTGAAGAGATGAATTTAACTTGAATCAGGTGTATTGGCTCATCTACAACATGAAGCGTTGTAACCCTCTACAACTGGAGCTGGATACTCCTGATGTATACCAGTCCAGGCTAAAATAATCACTGTAGATTAAGTAAACAGTTATTTCTGACCAGCTGCCAATGCAATATCCTGGTGACTTGTTACATACCTTTTTTAGGAAGAAACTGAAGGATTTTAAAAACTTAATAAAGTTTATTATTAGTTTTAGGTGAAATTTTACCCTGTAACAGGCTGTGCCCAGGCCCAGCCAGGTCAGGCAAGACGGAGACTGCTCACAAGCTTGCAGGTAGACAACTTTGGCTTCCTCAAACTGAAAGAAAAAAGGAACACAAGGAAAAAAAAAAACACAGCAGCTCAGCTATGAATTGGAATCCTTAATACTGATAAATCATTCAAATCAAACGTGCATTTATAGTTTCCATAGCACAATGCTCTTAATAACAAATTCACATACTTAAAAGCAACTTTGTCATTCATACGATGCAAATTTAAGAAAAACACAATGTGCTGAAGAACCCAATCATACCTCAGGATTTTGGCAGATTTATCCTTCATAGGAAAACTAAAGGCTGCTTTATTACAAAGTTTTTCCAAAATACAGGTGGAGGCAACAGCTGTCCCTATGAGTAACATTTATGTTTAATTTCCTGATAATTCAGCAGCACATACAGTAAACTGTCCAATGAGAATTTTCTGAATATTTGACCTTTTCCTGCTTGAGGTAGATAGATCCCAGGCGGAGGAAGACGATGTGACAGTCTGATGGCTGCTGCTGTAAGATCAGACTCCATTCATAGCTATCACGTGCTTCAGTGAGGGCACCTTGTAGGAAGTGACAGTGAGCATTCAAAGCCCAGAGATCTGCATCCTGCATGGATAATATAGAGGATATTTTTAAGGTTAGTGATTTTTAGAGGTGCTTGTTCAATCTGGTTTAACTTGGCCACTGCTTCGTGGTCACATTGACATAAAAAAATGTTTGACAAAAAAAAGACAGGAAGAAAGAACGAACGAATTAATGACTGGCTTTTACCAGTTTGATTAACCCTTTCATGCATGGGTTAAAAAAAAACAATGCAACAATTATTTAAATACAGTATTTTACCTCTACAGACATATGCAATGATTGTGTGTTTACATTATATTAAACTATATCATATATTTATTTGTATTGGATGACTCAGTAACATTCACTGAGGTGGTTTATTTGAAAAAATACCATCCTCATTCATGAATATGCAGGAAAAAAGCTTGTAAATAGGTGTCCACTATCTGGCCACTATGCACGAAAGGGTTAATTCCATGAGTTGGTAAAACTCATAAAAAGCTATTAAATTCTTAAATACTATCAAATTCAAATGGAATTTTTTTAAAATTCATTTTTGCTTTTTCAGAACCAACCAAAGTGCATAACATTTGTGTTCAGTGGACCATAACATTTTCCTATTACACAGGTAGCTTACCAAGAAAACCAAAGGCTGTTGTTGAGGAACACTGAGCCAATGAAAGTAAATTTTTACAAGTGAGGAGCATTTTGTTTTATGGAGCATTTACATTAAATTGTTACAAGAATATTTTAAACACCATTTTAATGCAAGTTTGCAGCATGTATTTCCCCCATACATGTTGATAGGGTGGCAAGGAATACAGAATGTGGTTTTGTAGGTAATTATCATTTTCAAAAATTAGAAATATCCTTTGTAAATGTAACATCAGCACATATTGTTTGAAATATATATTGACGATAAAAATTTTTTTTAAAAAAACAGAAAAAAACATGCTTTATACTGCAGATAGTTGCAGAAGACTGGTGTCTTTACAAGCTCAGATTAGAAAAGGGCCAGGATGCAAATACTTGCAGAAGTCGATGTGTTAAATTACAGCTCACACACAAAACACCAAACTACATGTGACATTCTCTGTCCAGTCTTAATGCAATGGAGTACCTGATCTCTGAGAGACAGTGCTTCCTTCAGGGTGGCTGCAGCATTGCAGTATTCACCTTTGAGTAGCTGCAACTGACCCAGATGAATGAGGTAGGAGACACTGCGGTCACTTTCAGGACACAACAGCTCCTGGGACAAAGCATATTCTGCCATCTGTCAAAGCAACACACAGAATACTGAAACCAAATAACACCCACATATTGCCACAAATATCTATCTATCTATCTATCTATCTATAGATACATATGAGTGTAAATCACAATAAGAACTGTATACCTGCAGGGCATTGTTCTGCAGCAGGAACTGGACCGTCTCTGTGTAAATGGTAGAGGTGAGTTTAGCTGGAGCTGATATAGAGCTGTCATTCTGTGCCTGAGGCTCTGTGTGCTGCACTGTATCCTGTTTAGGTAACTCTGAGTCTGGAAGAAACAGCATCAAAACTGTCAGGATACTTTGGCTCCAGTGGTCTATAATCACTGGTAGATACACTAAGATGAAAAAATACCCTAGAGATAGGCAGAAACTAGTTTATTATCAGGTGCTCCTTGTTGAAAGAATTAATCTAAATCATGACAATAATCATAATATTCATTTCACCTTGCTCAGCAACAGGAGACTGTGAAGACAAGACTGTCTCTTCCTCCTGCTGCTGGACCTTCTCATTGTTTTTGTCCTCCTTGTCTTTCTCCTCCTCTTCAATGTGCTTCTTTGCTTCCTCCTCCAAAAGCAGCATTTTGGCCTCCAGAAATGCCCTCTCAGCCAGGATGTATTCATTCTGGCTCTCATGGAGCAAACCTTGACAGCAGGCCCAGAAATGTAAAATTGAAACTATGCTGCACATTTCCCAGAATGTATCACACTGTTTCACTAATCCGGGCTCTGTGGATATTACCGATTTATAAAGTTAACAATCACAAATTATAATACCTCATACAAAGCATAAAGTATTATGCATATATATATATCTGCATATCTATCTATCTATCTACCTATATATATATATATATATATATATATATATATATATATATATATATATATATATATATATATATATATATATATATATATATATATATATATATGAAAATGCATTCTATGCATATGATGCAATTTTTTTTTTTTTTAACTAATGCAGAAATAGAATAAATGAAAAAAGAACAAATAGTAAATAATAATAACTTTAAAAAGCAATCATAAGAAGAGAGCACAGTGTTAGAAGCAGCAGTCGGGGTAAACATCAACGAGAAGGAGTCTTGATATTCATCTCACCCAGCAGGGTCCAGGCTGTGACACTGGGTGGGTCAACACTAATAGCTCGCTCCAGGAAGATCTGGGCTTCTTTGTAACGCTCAAACATCACTGCCAAGACCCCACACATCATCAGGCTGAAGAAGACCAGGATGGAGAAACAAATTATTTTGTTAACTTACAAGATAAACAAGTTTATAGATTCAGTCACATTCATACAAAGCTAGTCAGTTTACATATTTTGTTTCAGGAAGAGGTGGTAGAGTAAAGGTAGCAATAACTGTAAAGGAAATGGTTAATTAACAGCAGAAATAAATTCTTTACCATGCAGCTGTACAAACCAGAGGTCACTTGTTTCTTTTATGCGTGGAATAATTTGCTTGACATAAACTTTCATATTGTCAGATATTTTGTGTGTGCAGTGTAGCTGGAACATTTCCAACCTGGGCTGGTGAGCTTCCTGGACAGATACAGCATCATAAAAACACTCTTTCGCCTTCATGTAGTCTCCAGTCAACATGTGCAGGCTTCCCCATTCACACTTGTAGGACGGCTCATCAGGATGCCTCACCACTAGCTGAAGATAAACAAATCAGATTTTACTAAAAACATATCAGGACTCATCTGGAAATTAACTGGCTGTCAGTCTTGACTGTCTTATTGATCTTCTTATCATTAATATCACAAAAAAATTGCTACAAAAAAAAACCTACAAAAACAAGTCAATAATTGACTTTCAGCAAGTTCTGTTGTTTTTCTACCTCTAGAAAATACCGAGCAGCTTTCTGATAATTCCCAGTAAACTGTGCCTCCCTGGCAAAATGCCTGAGCAGAGAAGAATGTAGGGAGACTTCATCTATGGAGTCTTCTTCAACATCATCGGAGTAGATCTGGTGTAGAGGAGATGATTGTAAAAAGAACAAAACACAAATCAAATAATAAAAAGTGGCTGGATGGTAATGTCCTTACACTGTAGCCCTGCATGAGTATGTTTATGTTTGCTACCTTGTCCAGAGCTACGTGCATCTCATCCACCAGGTAAACATACAGCTTGCTCACAAATTCCTTTAGCTCCTGAGGGTCAGTGATTGGTTCTGTCCGCTGCATCTTGTCACGTACAATCCTCACCACTGCATGCTATTTTGCCAAAAACACACAAACTCATGTGGTGTGTTTTTGGTATGCGAGCCACCATTGCAGAAAAAACTACCTTCATGAAGTCCTTTCAAGTTTTTGTTCTAACCTTTATCTGCTCCTTGAAGGCAAAATATCTTCCAGAGACATTCAGGGATCCCCTCAGTTCAGTCAACATTTGTTCTCGGCTGAGTTCTTGTGGCAGCATGCAATATGCTCCATACAATTCCTCATACTGCTCTGAAATCGTTTCCACTGTGTTCTCTACCTGCCTGTGGAAGCCCAGCACTGCCTGCAGGGAGAACAACAGAATGTGGAGTGAGAAGCCCTCCCCGGTTGTGCTATTTATCTTGTGTGTGTCCATGTGCATGTTTACTCTTTCTGCTCTGCTAGGACCTGCTGGAGGTGGAGGTCTCGGAGGAATCAGCGCTTTTACTCTGTAGGTAATTTAGAAAAAAAAAAAAAAAAAAAAACCATTTCTTTTTGCTTTAGTGTAAACAGAGCACCCTAAAGGCATCTCATAAATGTAACAAACAGTACAACCGGGTGTCTTTCATAACCAGGCTACAAAAAAAAAATTGGCAATAAATCAAATACAATTAAAGTTATCCAAATATTCACATGTCTTTAGGCAAACAGGGAAAGGGTGAAAAGAATAATTCTGGTGCCACAACATCAGATCTATTCTGGTAAAGCTGCCAGTCAAAAGGAAATAAAGGATTTTGTTGTTGGTTATTTTGGCAAATCCTGTTTAACTTCCACTAGTAATTGCACGCAGTATTACTAAAGAGTAAGTTTTTTCAGAAGACTAAACTTTTTATGAACTAGTTACCTTTTAAAAGATTCATATCATATTGAATGTTATTGTAAGAAGTCTGACTCAACTCTCATCACCACATGATTTATGTAATATATTATGTAAGACTTTACCTTCTGTTCAGCTCCTCTGGAGATATTTTAGGTATCAGCGGTTTCTCCAAGGCTATATCAATGACAATATAGGTTCTGGCCTCTGTGTACATCTGTTATTAACAAAGACATTTAACATTGGCAAACTTGTTTGCAGTAAATGGTAATCGTTATGTTTGTGTAAGCAGAGCTGTGACGTTGTTCAGTGGAAGCTTACATTTCCCTCAGCATTGACTTTTGGGTCAGCTTCTGCCAGGTTTTTGGTGCCATCAGCTACATTCGTTCTGCTCTGATTGACAGTTTGCTGGCATATGAAAGAAAATAAATGAAAGGATTCACATTTTACAATACTCACTGAAATTGTGATGAATTAAGAAAGAGGTGAAAGGCTCGTTTTGTAAGGTTTTTTATCAAACAAAACTCAAATATGCAATATTTTGAGATACTTGTTTCTTGTCTGAGCAGCTGTTAATAATAATCTTTTCTAATTCTTAATACATGTCTGACCTCTTTGCCTGGCTCTTTGTCCCGGACACCTTTGTTGCTCGCATCGTAGTTCTTCCCTCCTTTTTTGGGAGTTCCAGCAGAAGTGACTTGAGCTTTGGCCTGGTTGGCTGCTATCTTTGCCTGCTTCTTTATCACACTGACACTTCGTTTAGCCTTTGAATGCAAGATTGACAATCTCAGTTCAGACAGTCTTAACAAAACAAACAGCTGGACAACTATTCTATGTATTTAGAAAGATTTTCAGTAACGTATTTACCGTATTCTCCGGACTATAAGTTATAGGTTTATTTTCATAGGTTAGCTGTTCCTGCGACTTATATTCCGGAGTGACTTATACATAAAAAAATATGTGTAGTTTCACAGACAGCAACAAGAAGGCACTCTAGACTTATGCACAGATATCTACTACTCTTTAACAACTAAAAATTTAAACAGTAAACATTAGCTTAGAAAGACAACTGAGAACAACTGAACACAAATGCCCCTTCTAAAAGAAAATCATATTCTGCAGACTACAAGCTGCAAGTAGTGAAATTTGCAGTGAAAAACACTAACCGAGCAGTAGATAGAAAGCTGGAGTAAGTGAAAAACTTGTTGGGGACTGGCGTAAAGCGGAGGCTACTCTTACTGTGATGAAGAAAACAAAACAAAAAAAAAGCTAATTGCAGGCTCAAAGCTAGATGGCCACAGCTAGAGGAAGGAGTTCACCAGTGGGTGCTTCAACAATGTGCTGCAGGGAGAGGCTTGTCAACGGTGGAGTTACGTCTCCACACGGAGTTTGCAGAGTTGTTCAGAAGTGACACAGAGGACGAAGAATTCAATGAATTTATTGATGTGGAGTGAAATTGCGTGTTATTAATTACAGTAAAGGTACACTTGTTTTGTTCTTTAGGCTATCATTATGTAAAACTGTTTATGTTACATAAACACTGGACACCTTTTCTGTTCATGTTTATTTTTTGTGTAGCTTCATAGAGTTAGCATACCTTACACCTATTCAGCCCGTTCACTATTCTTTAATTAATGTTACAACTTGCCTTCCAAGATGACTTAATGTCTGTTTTCGGTCGAGTACTTTGTTAAATAAATTACCCACAAAAAATGCGACTTATTTTAAAGCTTACAACCAATACTTAACATATGGAGACAACAAATATAAAAAATAAATAAATAAAAAAACACTTTGGAAAGTCTGCTCGTAGAGGACAAAAAAATCTAGAAGGTTCTCCAGTAAAATACAGATGAAATTGAGTTTTGTATAAAACATTCCATGTCTGAACTAAAACTATAGAAGAGAAATATGAAAGCAAATAGGTTCTTTTTGCTTTTTGTATGACCTTGCTCAGCAACACAGCCTCGTAGTAGGGCTGAACGCTGTACGCTCCTCTGATGCGGCTGACTCCAGGATACAACAACCGCCCCACGTCCACAAATGCCACACCATGGAACGGGAGCTCTACGTTCTCATCACCTAACTATATAAACACACAAGAACAATTACACCAAATAATTGCTGCCAATGACTGGATGAATGTGTGATCCTGTCATCTGTCTTTAAGCTATAAAAGCATTTGGCATGGTACATGAACTTAAGAAGGTGAACTATTCATCAGAGGCTCTTCTCAAGCCTCTCATTCGCTTTCGCTAACTTAATTACAATCACTCAAGACTAGACAGCTAACACTGCAGGACCAATAGAGGACTGACAAGGGGCTAGAAAATATGACAAACCTTTGCCAGCGGAACCATCGACCTCATAATCTCCACTGGCCACAGTCTACTCTCATTGATCCTCTGTCGCAGCCTGAAATAATAGTATTATTTACACACACCTTAATTACCTGCCCGGGTTTTTCCAATAAGCACCCCCTTGTTTGCCAGTATTTGTTGTGAGGAAATACGTTTTTTTTATATATATCAAATCAAATCAAATTTCCCTTATAAAGTATATTTTATACACTTTTAACTTTTAGCTTCTCTCTCTTTTACTGAATATCAATATAGAAATAAATATCTGGCTTGACGCTACATGACATCCTCTTTCACTGCACAAATACACCTGGAAATAATTGTGCATGCAGCATACTATTAAGATACTACTGACTGATATTCCTTTTGCAGATTCACTTGCCAACAAAGAGGATAATCATTTGTAGAGCAGTGGGCTGTATATGCAGCTCACCTTGATGTTCCTCCTTTATCCAGCGAACAGCTAATCTCAGCATCCCAGCTCACCCTGTTCTTCGTCATCTCTGCCTCAATACGAAATGCCCGGTCCTGTGGGAACATTTACATCTCCAACCATGTAACTGACCATGCTCCCATCTTCTATAGTGACAGATATATATAATTAGTCACCAGCTAATCCAGATTCCACATTGGCATTAGCTACAAGTCTGGCCACATTTTGGCAAATGAAAGGTATTTATTTACAGCTAACACATTTGCCTACACATACAAGCTGCAGTTTTGGTTACCTCTGAGCTAGTCAGTTCCCCATCCTCTTTGTCGATGAGCTCTGGCTGGAAGAGGGCTCCTGGCAGGGGGCAGTTACCAGGTACTGCTGTGGTTTGGTGGAGCCTCTTCCCTTGTTGGTTCTTGAGTTCCCTTTGTCTGCTTGCTCTCAGCTGCCCTTCGCAGAACATAAGTATCTGATCTTGCTGGGTGACAGAACAATAACACACCCGAGCTGTTTAGACATCCAAATTTGGTATTAGGGTTATGCAAGAAATCCTGCGTGACAGTCAAAGCTACTTAATAAGAAAAGCCCCAAGAGACTACAAAAAGAAGAAAACATAAAACTCACTTCTGCAGTAAGAGGAACCTCAAGAGCAGCAGTGTAAGTGAAGGGGCTGGGAGCAGTGCCTGAAGGCAGCGGCCATGCATCGGGGACAGAGTAGGCTGACTCCACTGTGACTTTCAGGAGGTTGGAGGTGGAGAGTTCAGCCTCAGACAGAACTGAATCTGGGACACTGGCACAGACATCTGGGGAAAGCTGTTAAATAAAAGGGGGCCAAATGATGTGATGCATTTACAGTTTATTACATTTTATTTAATTTTTTTATCATAAATTTGGCTTAAATTGTAGGCTAATTATATTGACACAATAAAATGTCTATGTATAGATAATTTTTCATTCTTTTCCTTCCCTCAGTGACATTTATTTTTGTGCTTCCTTCAGTGATGTTCATCGAAAATTTGTCAGTTGTGAAATTATCAAATAAAATATCACATAAGCTTTTAATATTCTGGGATATTGACTGCAATCAAATTATTAAGAATATGTATCAATTTATCTCATACGTTGAATACATTTTTAAAATAAATATTTCCTTTGTTTTCATTACATATAGCTAAAGGTTTATGCTATTCCAAATACAAGCAGACTTCTCATCTATGCTCTGTTTCATCCCATAGTTTGCAACAAGTTTTTACATAAAGCTATGTTAGAGAAATGTCAGTCAATGATTTAATCAACATAATTTGTATTTCAGTTCAAATTGGTATCATTTTCAAAGTTGTCATTTTACCCCTAAAACAAGCGTGATATAACTCTCAAGTAATACTGACTGGCTAAACGGTGTTAAACCTGAGTTACACAGTCTTTTCCATACAAACTTCTCATAAACTGTAGTTCCAATTCAGTAAGCCATACGACCTGTCCATTGATTTTTCAAAACCCTTCACTCGTTTTGTTTAATAAATAACCACAGAAACACAGAAGCTTGTTTCCATGGCGACTGTCTATGTTCGTGGTATGTTCAAAGACCCTCGTAAAATATATGACTCTCGTCACAGACGGGTCTATTTAAAAAATGGGGGGATACAGAATTAGACGACACAAGTTATGAAACTGTAAATAACAGTCACAGGAGAAAATATTAATAAATAATGAGAAACCTTGTCAAAAACACAACAGACTGCAAGAACTTGACAATTGTTGCTGATGCTGCTGGTGTTTAGTCGGCGGTGTAGCATACCACAAGTACAGTTATAGGTTTATCTGTCACTTTAGGCTTTTATTTCGAAACAGCATACCAATTAAGCCTAACCCAAGCTGTTCCCCTAACCCTAAACCAAAAAAGACATCATAGAATAAGTTAATTTTAGTAAGCTGCGCTTCGTTTTGCCACATTTGACGGTGCACATTAAGCAGAGGTATGCAACTGTGATGAGTTTCCCAAACTGGCTATGACGTTGAGGGGAATGTTTGCTAAGTTCCTGTTGGTTTACTTTCTTAAAACATAATTTAACTTTACCGGGTGATTTCCGTCCATCCCATTTGTTTTTAGGGCGAGGTTTTTTTCAACAGTTTTGTCAGATCTCTCCACCGTCGAGTTTAATAATAACCGACTGTTTGTTAAACGACGTCTGCAGTTACTTTCAGTTAATGTCTGAGACGCAGAGGCTCGTCTCCATGGCGACACTCTGGGTGGTTCATTCAAAGAGCCTTGGAAAATATTAAACTGTCGTTTAGATGATTAATAAACAAACAAACAAACAAACAAAATAAGATACAATAGGAGTCTAATGAATCAACAGAAATGCTGTCAAACATTTTACTAACTATGCAGGAACTTAATCTTTTTTGAGCGGCCTAATACAGTCAATGCATAATAAACATGTTCATCTGGAAAAAAAAAAAAAAAGTTGTTTGCCTTATTTGATTTTCCCATTTGAGTTATTCATTTTTCATAAACAAGTTACACATTGTTTTATAATTTTTATTTATTTTGCTGTCTGCTTGGGTGGATGAATGGTTTTACATTCGCATTTTGGAAATAAATTGAGTTTAAAAGCAAACCTGTTACAAGTGTTCTACCCGTTCTTTTTGCAGATGGCACAAATTTAGTGGTCAAATAGAAACTTTGATTGCCTTATAAGTGAGGCTTAAGGAAGTGGTCTTAAGGATTTCTCTGACTGATTTAAAATAAACAAACTGTCCTTGAATGTAAAGAAATCAAATTTTATGATCTTCAGTGACAAGAGAAAATATAATCTAGGAAGTTCTTCCCTACCTGTTAATAAAAATGTGGTTAAGCAGGTAAAAGTTGTGAAATTTCTAGGAGTGTTAGTTGATGATAAACTTTGTTGGAAATCACATATTAACCATGTTTATACAAACATCCTGAAATCCTTTGGTAATTTAAGAAAATTTGTAAATTTTTAAATACGTATTGTCTTATTACTTTATATTATAGTCTCATTTTTCCATATATTAGCTACTGTAATATTGTATGGGTTTCTACCTACCATTCTGATCTTGAGAAACATTTGTATGTTACAAAAAAGATTTGTCAGAAGCATCACACTCTCAAATGCATGGGTTCATTCTTCGCCTCTATATCATAAACTTAACTTATTAAAAATTTATTATATAAACACAATTCAAATTTGTGTTTTTGTTTATAAAACTAGATTCAGGAGAGATCTTTTGCCTAGGTGTTTTGATCATTTTTTCATTTTGAATTCTAATATGGTACGGACACTATACCAGTGTACAGACAGTGTACCAGGCAAGCAGATAATTTCCATCTGCCAATGAATCTCTCAACAAGAGGTACATTTTTATTGAAGTATCGTGGTGCAGAGCTGTGGAATTGTCATCAATACGTGGTAAATATCTCTCGATCCTTATCAGCATTTAAATACAATTTAAAAGAATATGTGGCTTCTCTATATTATTAAAATTGGAAAGTCTAGATGCAAATGAAACAAACATTTGACTGGTGGTGTTTTAATGATCTCTGAATGCAGTGTCATATTTCTGAATGTATTATTCTATTTACTGTGGATTTACTTTTGATTTACACAATCACTACTCACACACACACACACATACACACACACCCACATGCAAACATTTTCTCTTTTTCTTTCATGTGCACACATTTACAAGGAAGCTAATTCATTACGGTATTTTTATCTTTATAGTTTATTGTATGTTTTGATATTATTGCATGTCTGATTCTATTTTCTGTTTTTTTAAATTATATGTGTAATGTTTTTGTATTATATATATATATATATATATATATATATATATATATATTTTTTTTTTTTTTTTTAATGTTAAGGTGAGATATCTCATAACCCTATAAGGTGTTTTTATCTCACCCGCACAATCGGTTTTCTTGTTGTCTTTTTCCTTTTTCTTAGATCTATGGTTTTATATTTTGCAAATAAATAAATAAAATAAATAAAAGAGTGGAAAAAAAAAACACTTACCATGCAACATCTCCTCCACAACACAGAGGGCGCTCCAACTAAAAAAAAAAATGCGCTTGCCGTTGACCTAAACTGCTAGGCTAACTGCTTCCGGGAGTTTTATTATCAATGATTTTGTCACTTGTGTGAAATTAAAACACTAGTCTGGTGTTTGTGTTTTGTTGTCGTTAAAATGTCGTACAACTACGTGGTAACAGCGCAGAAACCTACGGCGGTTAACGCATGCATCACAGGTAAATAACCGCTAGTTGTTGCAGTTTTTGCAACGATGAAACATTCACCACCTGCGTGCTAGCTGAGCTCCCGCGCTACAACCAAAAGTGCTTCACACGGGCCTGTGGTCGCAGCTAGCTGCTTTGCAAACTTAAACATTTACTTGCAAGACGTTGTGTAGTTGTGTGAATGTACATGGTAGCACACATGGATATTTTGCATGTTATAAGGTTGATTGGGTCAGTGTTTTTGTTTTGTTTGTTTGTCCTTTTGAATGCAACGATAGTTGTTTTTCTGGTTATAAATGAACGCATATCGAAATGCGTTTCCTTCTAATGACCTACACCACATCACATTTATCTGATTTACAAATGCCTGATCGTATAAAGGTTGTCGTTTCATCTAACTCGCATAAGCCTCATGAAAGCTGATACAGCAATCGGGCTTAGATGGTTTTACAGAATCATCTTAAAGACCGCGAATCTGTTGCTACACGACTAAATGTGTAAACAATTTTCCCCAAAAACTTTATGGCTAAACATAGAAATTACAACTGCACAGTTTAACAGGAGCTTTCATTTCACATTATCTTTTTAAAATGCATATATGATCTGTTTCTTTTTTCTTTCTTTTTTTATGTTTGGATTTTAACCTAAGAAAACTAACTTTTTCTGTCAGTGGCATGTGCAATTATTGATTTATTTAAGTCTAATAGCAGTAATTTCTCATTTTAACAACTCCAAAGAGCAACTTTTTTTTCTCCCTTACAAAATGCCAGTTAATATTTTGACTTGTATTTATCTTTCCTGTTGAATCACTGCCAAACTTAAAGTATACTGCTAGCATTATTAGTTGTCCCAGCTTTTTGTGAACAGAACCTGATTAATATATTAATTAGGTGATATAATTTTCACAATTTTGTGGTCAATTATAATGTAATAACGATTTGGAATTATTATTATTATTATTATTATTATTATTATTATTATTACTTTGATTAATTACATAATGGACAAGGTTAAGGTAGTTTATGTTTGAAAATGTCCTTTACAATGATTATCTTCTTTTCTGTTTTGGATGGTCTCTTCAGGGGTTGCCATCGCAGTCATCATCTCCATCTAACCATTTGCATCTTTATCTCTTATTGTCTTTTACTACATCCACAATTTTCCTCTTTAGTCTTCCTCTAAGCCTCCTGCCTAAGCATCCTTCTGAGCTATATATTTGCTATCGCTCCTCTATGCATGCACAAACCATCATACTCGGCCTCTCTGACTTTATCTCTAAAACTTTTAACGTGTTGCTCGTGTGATGTAGTCATTCTGGATTTTATGGTATCACTTCCAAAAAAAAACCCTCAACATTTTAATCTGCTACCAGTAGTTCTACCTTCTGCTTTTATCTCAGGGCCAGTGTTTCCAAACCGTACAACATCAT
Organism: Telmatherina bonti; assembly: GCF_933228915.1. Lineage (NCBI taxonomy): Eukaryota > Metazoa > Chordata > Actinopteri > Atheriniformes > Telmatherinidae > Telmatherina > Telmatherina bonti. Next base: position 35,666,958 of record NC_136619.1, on the reverse strand, counting down.
CATTATCTTGTACACCTTTCCTTTCATTCTTGCTGATACTTTAAAAAAAAAAAAAAAAAAGTATTACACGTCACTCTTGACACTTCTTCCAACTTGTTTTAACATCATTGTACATGTGTCCTCACAGCCACACGCAGTGCACTCAGTTAAAGGGAACGTATCATGTATTTTTTAAACAAAGTGGATGCACAATGATAATCTCACACACAAATAGTTGATATTTTATTTGTTTTTATTTATTTTCTTTACTTTCTCTGCACCACTCCACCAAAACAATAGTGCAATTAACATATTTTAAACGCTGCTTTGTCTACAGGTCATTTCACCTCTGCAGAAGATCTTAATCTGCTCATTGCCAAAAATACACGTTTGGAGATCTATGTGGTCACAGCAGAGGGGCTCAGACCCGTCAAAGAAGTAGGCATGTATGGCAGAATTGCTGTCATGGAGCTCTTCCGACCTAAGGTACTGTCGGTGTTGTGCAAATAGCTGGTAAAAGGGTCAAATTGTTTTTCTAATTTTGAAAACCTAAGGGTTTGTCAGAGGAAGTGGAGATCTGCTTCTGTTTTTGATGGCCCTATAAATATGTTTTTTATATGTTTTCATAATTTTATATGTTTTTATTAAAATGTTTTATTTTTTTCTGTTATCTTTAATCATGGGAGGAGAAGGTTTCACATCAGCAGGCTGACAAATACAATCCATACCTGAATCTATATAGCGATACCATGATTTTATTACATGAAATACATTTAGGAAACAAAGTTTTTTTTAAAGGTTGTTTGTACTAATAATGTTTGTAGAGGCTCTTCAAACCAGAAGCAGTTTTTACATTTGAGCCTGTTAAAATATCTTTTACAAAAACTTAAATACTTTTGATCTTTTTCAGGGTGAAAGCAAGGACTTGCTTTTTATTCTCACATCCAAGTACAATGCCTGCATCCTCGAATACAAACAGAATGGGGAGAGCATTGACATCATCACCCGCGCCCACGGCAACGTTCAGGTGCAGTTGGCTGTGGGGTTTTACACCTGTTTGAAATCAACTACCCATGTAGAAAACACAAAAAGTACCACCAAATTTCTAAACCTGTTTTTTTTTCTCTTTTTTTCAGGATCGCATTGGCCGATCATCAGAGACGGGGATTATTGGAATTGTAGATCCAGAGTGTCGCATGATTGGTCTTAGGCTGTATGACGGGCTTTTCAAGGTGATCCCATTGGACCGTGACAACCGTGAGCTCAAGGCTTTCAACATCAGACTGGAGGAGCTGCAAATCATCGACGTTCACTTCCTGTACGGCTGCCAAGCCCCAACTATTTGCTTCATCTATCAGGTGCGGTTGAAAGAACGGCACGTTGTTGTGACTTTGTCCTTCAGAGCTGAGATTTGTGCAGTCGCCACCCTTACTTTTCAAGAATTGCCGTCCACATTTTTTACATTTTTGTCCTAATTTAAGAAACTTTACCTCATAGGACCCCCAGGGACGTCATGTGAAGACCTATGAGGTTTCTTTGAGGGAAAAGGAGTTTAACAAGGGTCCGTGGAAACAGGAGAATGTGGAGGCTGAAGCATCTATGGTCATCCCAGGTAATCGGTCTTGAAATGGGTTAACAACTTGTTCTCAGCTTCTTCAGCAACATTTTTCCTTGTTTCTAAACTGTTTAACATTGCAGAAGAATAAGACCTTAATGCAGTGGTTCCCAAACTGGGGGGCCCAGAGTAATCACAGGGGGGCGCAGCAAGGCAAAATAAAACATGGGAGTTTTTACACTGGATAAATTTGTAAAAATATCATTGTAAACGATGATAAATCAACAAAAGAGACTTCAAGAAATAAAAAAAAAAAAGCAAACTATGATGGAGTATATATGTCCTAGCTTGACCAGTAATAACAATAACCAATGGTGGGCAATAATGAGACCATAGTCTTTTGCATGGACCAAAATAGTATCATTTAATATCATGAAGTACGAAGCCAAACAAGTTATACCACCACTTGTAGACTTTTCATCCTGAACACAAAGAACAGCCTGCAGGTTACTTCAGAAATCAAGTATCCAACTATCATATTTAGCAAAGTTGTTTTTACTAAAGCAGCATTGTCTCATAGAAAACTCCCCTCATCTAAAGTAGTAGTAGTGTTTGACACGAAAGCAGAAGAATGGACAATAATACTGACACGGTTTTAATTATAGTTTCTTACAATACAGACACTAAAACTAAAGACACATTTCTTAGTATGTTTCCTTGGTTTATGTGGAGGGGGAGCTCGACATTATCGTAGTCGATGACAAGGGGGCCCTGCAGAAAAAGTTTGGAAACCACTGCCTTAATGGGCGTAATTTAATGATTTATTTCATGAAGTGAAAACTGCTTGCGTGAAATAGTTTTAGCATCATTGTTGTGACGTGTCTGCTCGTTCGTTACATTGCAGAATGTGTTATGTAAGACCAAATGTGTTGTGTCATGACTTTTTGCAGCTTGTCTTATTTTCTGCAACTGCTACCAGATTTCTTACATAATGTAATTTATTTTAAGGGGTTTTGAAAGAAGAGCTTTTTTTCTTTTCTTTTTTTTTTCTCCTGCAAACTTTGTTGCCAACAATTTACATGCAGCCTTCTGGTGCTCGTCAGATAAATTCTGCTTACAAATGACTGATGCAAAAGCCAAATGCAGTGGACAGGAAGTCAATTTAAGTATGTTATACAAGACAGTGCAGAATCTCCAAAGAGATGTACTCAGTCTTTTTACACATGTACTCTTCATAGAGCACTTACTGGAAGAGAAGTGAAGGGGTTTGTTCACAGGCCTTTCTCAGAGTGTCTCTGCCCAAGTTGCATGGAAGATAAACCCTTCTATTAGTTTT